>NC_012877.2:31966191-32239152 GCF_000003195.3 Sorghum bicolor | reverse complement strand
GCGGCGACAGCCTAGCCGGCCAAGGGCGTGGGCGGCGCGGCCCGGCCAGGGAGGAGCGCGCAGCCCCCTAGCGGGCGCGTCCAGGCGGCGCGGCTCCCGGCAGTGGCCCGGCCTGCCAGACGCGCGGGCGGCGCGGCCCCCGGCGGTGGCCCGACCGGTCAGAGGCGAGCCTGCCTGGCAAAACCGGCCTGGGCGTGCGGCTTCGCTGGCGGGTGCAGCCTGGCGCCGTGGCGAGCCTGCCTCCGTGGCCCGGTCCTGGCGGCTCGCGGCCCAGTGCGTTCTCGTCAGCACGTCTTTAGGTAGGGGGTTTTCGAGCACGTCGATGGCTTCGCCTCTGAATATTCACGACATTGACCGGCTCAAGGTACACCTACGAAGGCATGTGTTTTTTTGTCTTTCATGAAATTTAAGTTTTGTCAACTCATGAATGGTTGGAAATTAGGAGAGATCAACTGAAGAAATTTTCTAGGTTTGGATAAATAGTTCCCAAACAAAATAACATTGAGTGAAATAATAAGTTATTTTAAACCTATTTATACCTGATAAACTGATGGTGTTTACCATTGTAGCTAAGTGAGTTTATTGTGTTTGAACAGAGAAACAAAAAATTCCTCCCCTTTTTAGGCAGCATGAAAAGGCCGGTGTGGAAAGAAAGCCATTTCATTGGTCGCAGCTTAAGGTCTCAACATTTATTTTACTATTGCAGTTCAGAAAACAGAGGGATGTTTTCATTGTGTTACTCTGGGTTGTTCAGTGGAAGCATGAATTTTGATGCATGTGTTTTCATAAGTTTAATTCTCCATGTTCTCACTTGTGAGTTTATTATCAACTATTTTTGTGCTTAATGCCTTGGTAATTAGTTTATCTATGCTTAACTTAATCTTGGGAACAATGTTCATGTTGATCACTTTTCCAAAATATGCTTTTAAGTCATACTTAAGAAAATAGACCCTAGAAACCTCTTTTGCTTAGGCTTTTAAAAAGTGTTTCATAAAATGTTTGCATGTCAAAACTTTCTACAGCAAAGTTGTAGCAAATTTTATAAGGAACAAAAGTTGTTTTATGGCCATCTCATGAAAATGACCACAAATAGCTCAAAAGTGACCTACAAGGCAGATTTGGGGCTGTTTTCAACACTTAGAAAATTTTCTAAGTCTTGGAACGAAACCAGTTTGCTCGATTGATTTTGAAAACTTCATAACTCTCAATCCAAGCCGATCTAGATCTTGCTCCAGTTGACAAAGTTGTAGATCTCGCTTAGTTATCCAAGTTTGTCAACTACGCCATCTTCTAATTCGCTCTGGTCTGGGAGATAATCGCCGGTGAAGTGGCTCTGTCAGACCAGCACCCTTTCTTCTGAATCGAGCCTGAGCTCGTCGACGTGGCCGACCGCCGGCAGAGCTCCGTCGCCATTTGTCGACCGCACGCCGCTCCTGGCCCCGCTTGTCAGCCCTCGTCGCGTGCATGACCTCCACGGCGATGTCCCGAGCGAAGTGGACGCGTCCACTCGCTCTGCCTCGCCCTCCTTCGCCTGAAACTCGCCCGCAGCGAGCTCTCCGCCGCGAGCTCACTCCGGCGAGCTCGTGTGCGCTCCTCACTGCGCCTCCGTCCACCAAACTCCACCCAAAGCTCCGCCGTGAGCCGCTCTCCAAGCTCCACCCTCTAACTCGCCGAGAAACCCACCGGTGAGCCGACATTCCCTTCTTCCCCCAAATCGGTTCGTCGTGACCTTCTTCTCCGGCGAACTCAATGCCGAGCGCTGTGAGGCTTCTCATCGTCTTTGGTTAGGTCCTAGAGGTAGCTTAGGTCCTTAGCGAGCTTTTGCGCCACCTGGTGGACGCTCTACCGGGTTCTCCGTCGCCGGACACGGTGCGCAGCGCCGCCGTGCTTCCGCCGGAGTTGGGTGCTCTCGTGGCCAGCGCGTTCCACGGGGATCCAGGCCAAGCCGCGCACCTAGGAAACTTCGCCGTAGTCCGCTGGTGCTGTAGAAGGCCTTAGGTCGCGCTCTACCAGCCTGAGGGCTCCGGCGTAACGCCGAGCACCTCCGCCGAGCCGCCATTGTCGACGGCGAGCCTCTTCCGGTGGCTCCGCCGTGGGAAAAGTGGGGTCAATCGAGTCGTTAGGGTTTGGGGATCACGCTGATGCCCTTGGCTTGGCCGGAGACCTCGCCGTCGCGGAGAAATCGCCAGCGAAAGTCGCCTCGGCCGCGAGGAAGAAGAGCCTGACAGATGGGACCCACTGTCAGCGACTCTCTCTTTCCCTACTTTTCTTTTATTCAAAATCCTGATTTTTGGCTTTCTTGCAAAAATCATATCTCCTGTTTCTGAGATCCAAAAATTGTGAAACAAATTTTGTGTTGTTTCTTGAGATGGCTAGTATTTAATAAAAATATAAAATGAATCATGTTTTCTGAGAAATCATTTATTAAGGATTTAATCTTGTTATTTATGGAAAAATGCATATCTCTTGTTATACTGCTTATTTTGCTTTGAAAATTTTATGGTAGCCTTTGCATGGCATTAGAGTGCTCTGATAATTATTTCATGATTTTTAGAGCACTGCAGTTTTGATATGTAATTTGTGTTTGAGATATGGCTTGTTTCTTTAAATAAATCATATAAAATAATTGGTGCTTATGCTGATGTTCTACTTTGGTGGTAAGTTTGTTTATGGTACTCCTAAGATGTAAATAATCTGAAATCTGTTGTTTAACACCATATAAGTATTGTTTCTAAATTTATGAAATAAATGCCTTGATACGTGTTAAATACATATCTTTATTTTGATATGTGCAATTGCTGTGAAATTTTTATGGTGATACTTTGATGGTGTCCTTGTGCTTCTGTAATTTTTGTAGATTTTTCTGAGCATTTGAACTAGTATCTTGTAATTATGCTCTTATTTAGAGTTAATTAATAAATGCCTTGTTAAATAAATGTTTTGGGGTTTCCATCTGATGATCTGGTAACCTTGTAATATGTTTGTGCTCATAGGCCATGTGGTTGGCATGGTTTGTGTCTTGATCATGTCATTAAATAATTAACTATAGGGTTAAATGCTGTTCTAGACAGCAAGGTAGCAATTTGGTTATTACTTAATGATAACTTGACTTTCTGTGGAACTTGTCTAAAGCAAAGATGTTCCAAACTTGTTGAACTAACTATGGTTTAAATTTGAGGTCGTTTGGCCAAGTAGTTTAAAAGTTATAGCTGTTTCAAGTTGGGTTCCAGGAATAGGTGTTCTCTGTTTTTCTGGGACAGAACCTGGAACTTTGTTTAAATGACCAGTCTCATGTATGAATCTTGCTGTCATGTTTAAAGATTAATTGTAGACAATTTCATAAGCTTTCCAGAATGTCCTTACTCATGTTTGTTGGACCTGCCTATCTTTAGTTATGATTTATTTACTGAGCCTCTCTGTTTGTGTGTTTGCTGCCTTAGTGTCTTGAAAGGTTTTGGGTTATGTTAACTTTTTCAATTATGCGAGTTAGTATAACTTTTGTCCGTAAATGAGTGTCCAGTGAGTTGCTTGTGTCATTAAGCATTCATCGTTAGCATGTGCATTATCTTATCGTTCGAGCATGCAATAGGTGCACCGGACGTGGCAGTTTCCTTCGAGCTCCAAGCGAATCCCGAAGGTCAGGAGGGCAGCCAGGAGGTGGAGGTCCAGCAAGCCGGACTCGAGGAGCCCGAAGAAGAAGTTGAGTGCCCGAATCACGAGCCGGCATCGTTCGTGAAAGGCAAGCCCCGGAGCATTCTAAGTCTCCTTCTATTTTCGAAAGTTTACTTAATATGTTATACCTATTGATGCATTAAGTCTAGGAGTTGTGATGAAACTGTTGCTGCATTTTACTCTATCCTTGTCCAGATAACTCACCCTCCCTGGTTGTAGAGTTAGGATCGAGTAGCAGCTTAGATATGCTTTAATCGGTAGAAGTCGGGTGATATCCTGTCATCCGCGCGATATAGGGTTATGTCGGATCACGATGGTCTATATGTGCTATCGTGGATGGAACCTGATTAAAGTGACTTAAGCCGGGCGGAGTTTTGCAAGTTTGTAGTAACTCTGTCTGTGGCAGCTAAGGACTGATCATTGTACGTCCTCTTGTCATGTTGAACGCATGCCTAACACTTAGTTGGCCGGATAACTCGTTCCGACCGCGAAACCGAGTAGTATGACTCAGGCCGGAAGACCGGCAAGTATAAAGTGCGCACTACCGGAGGAAGTGCGGTGTGCGGGGGACCATTGGCGTAAGTCCAAAGGCAGGTGAGTTAAAATTCCTGACCTCCCTGGCAGAGTGGTAGCCCTGGGAGTGCGGCGCTGATCGGAACCGCGATTTCTGAGTTGTACCAAAGGTGACCCGTGGGCTCTCCGGCAGGGGATGCCTGGGTGAGTGCTAGGAATAATCCTCCAGCTGGATAGGAATTCGATTCGAATCGCCGTCTCTCCCGGTTAGTGAGAACTTGACAGAGCAGCGGCAAACGTAGCATTCACTAATGAATTTGGTTCATGATAATGATGATAGCAAGAAGAACATATGATGAATTTGATATGGTTATTATTGTTTGTAATAATCAAGTGATGTGTTGTAGTACAGGTGCTAATCTAGTGGTAGGCTGATGATAAATAAATATGATGCTCTTAAAATAACTTAGTTGTAAGTTAAGCTTTTGGCAAAAGGTGAGTCAACCAACTCCACCTAAGATTTAGCCTTGCATGATCCTTGGTGTCTTTTGTGTTTTACTAGACGGGTAAGTCTAGCTGAGTACATCCTCGTACTCAGGGTTTATTCCCACCTGTTGCAGATGATATCTTCTATGACGGTTTCTGCAAGACCTGTCTCCATCCCGCTGGGGATGAGGACTAACCGTTGGGCACGGTTCTCTACTCTTCTCGTCTATGATGCTTTTGGAAGGATGGCATAGACTCTGGCAGTAACAAAACTTGTGTACTGAACTTTGAACAAGTATGTGTAACTATTTTGCTTCCGCTACTTCAAACTTGGGTTGTAATAACTTAATGACTCTGATGTGGTGCCGCTTCGTCGGCAATGAATGACTATGTAACATTCGTTGTGTTTATGTTGAACTATTACGATCTTGGTTTGTTGCGAGTTGGTTTGAAGTCCTTCGTGATTTCGATTGATTACCGGGATTATATGGGCTCAAGTTTAGAAACTTGATTGTTTGACGATCGTTTCTGCACTTGAACTCTTATAATTTTGTCGGTTCTGTGACAGCTGGTATCGGAGCAAGTTCAGCATTATAAATGCAGCGTTTGTGTATTTAAAACAAAAGAGTTTTAAATAAAATACTGTAAAACAAATAATTAAGTTATGCCAGTGGTCGAATCCTCCTTGCCCACATAAGGACTATAGGTGGCTATTTAAGTACTGACTTGGGGGGGTTTTATTTATGCATCTCCGGCAGTACTCAGGTATGGATGTGTGATGACCGCACTATGCTACCCTGTGGTCTAATGGTGGAGGTAGCCTTCATATGTGAATTAGCCACATATGTCGCTAGATTTAAATTATGTAACGTCGCACCTACGCTCAGGTAAGTGTGAGCTGTGAGAGCATGATCGTCCAAACGGCGGTCTAGGGGAGTGTTCGCGGTGGTTTTCTGGAGTGGTTACATGTCAAAACCATGAAACCACGAAAGAAACTTAATTGGGGAGCATTTAATTTCTCGGGTAGTTGTGGTGTCATTGTTTGGGGCATGTTGGGCATGTCCGAGCAATGTGCACTTAGTTTACTGCTTTCTTGAGTGATATATATTGGGAACTGTTGGGCTGAAATGAAGTTTTCTGCAGGTACTCTAACAGCGCACGTGTAAACCGATAGTTACCGTATTGAGAGACGAATGTATGCCACCGTATATCCGTTAGAATATTAATTTTCTAAGTTTGTGAGGACGTACGGTTCGTGCATGCATCATGTCGCATTCATACATACATTCTGTCTACTCCTTCCCTTACAATTTCGTCCCTTTTCAATAAATGAATGATTGCTTAACTAATCCTCTGTTACCCATGGTGTTCCTATTCCCTTCCACAGATGGATGCACCCGCTTCACCTCGTCCCAGTGACACTTTCTTGCACGAGTTTGGCACTCCTACCCTGCTCTGGAGAGTGTTACGGACTGTTGGGTATACTGAGCCACCTCAGTATTCTTGGTGGGAGATGGAGAGCACAGGAGGGATCCAGTGGTTTGCTGTGCAGGGAGTTGTCCCTCCACATGGGGACAAGCCTGCATGGAGACTTGCAGCTCTGATGGGCAGACTCCTTGGGAGGCAGCTCAGGTTGCAGCCCAGACTATCCTGCTCGATATCTGTCAGAGGTGTGGTGACGAGCTGACGGGAGGACCAGCGGCCTCCATTCCTAGTGCTGACCCAGCAGCCGCGGAATGGAAACAGGCTGATGGTTGTGCTTTGGTTCGAGGCAGGGGAGAGAGAGCTGAGAGTTCTAGTCCTGCTATGAGTGCTATGATGGCTGTGCTCAAGCTGATTAGTCAGCGAGAGAGCACCTATGCACAGGTGATGATGGCTATTCGCAGGGCCCAGGAGATGCAGCGAAAGGCTGAAAGGCGTGCTCGCAAGTTTCGCAAGCAAGCTAGACTCCTGGAGCAAGCTCAGAAGGACCGCAATGACTGGGAAGACATTGCGGAGTATCGTAGGCAACAGTGGGTGAAGGCCATCAGAGAGAGAGATCATAAGCAGGATCAGATGAGCCAGTTAGCTAGAGAGAAGGAGACCTTGCAGGAGCGCTTGGTGCAGCTCACCCGTGAGAGGGATACTGCACTCCGTGTGTCGGAGAACAGGCGCCAAGCATGGGAGATGCACCGAGTTCAGTCGCTTGAGCGGGAGAACTATCTGCAGGATCAGATTGAGGCTGGTCTTGTGGAGATTCACCGTCTCAACAACTTGCTACACCCTGTTCCTCGCCCTATACCCGTGTATCCCGAGGTAGGACCTCAGGTGATTGTGGCCGATGATGATGGTATGGAGGTCGATGGACCAGCAGCGGCTGCACCACCTTTACACGAGGACGTGGAGGACGAGGAGCTTGAGCCGGTTAGCGACGAGGATGGAGAGGTGATCTTCGACGCTGACTCGGACGACGAGCCTGGAGTGTAGGGAGTAGTGGGTAGTGTGACCCAAGGATCTTTTGTAGTATGCCAGTCGGCTGTGGTGCTTTTGTAACCATGTTGTAATCCGAAACTTTGACCTTGACTCATGGCATGTACTGTGTTGGTGTAATAACTTTATGGACCCTATGTGCAGTCTTTATGATCGTTATGTTATGCCGATGTTTTCCGTTGTGGTGCGTATTGCGGATGTCTATGTCATGTGTTGGATTGGTGATGTTGTTTTGTGGAATGGAATTGTTGTGCCTTTCTGTAAAGCTATTCTCTCGAATACTTTTAGGCATGAATATAAGTTCTTCTACGACAAATCTTGTCATCATCAATACTCACTGACTGTGTCTTTACAGATGTCTCGTGGCACCCGGGGTGCGGAACAGCGTGCAAACATGAATCCACCACCTCCTCCTCCACCACCAAATCCAGCTGAGCTGATGCAAATGATGGTGGAAAATCAGAGGATGCTCGCTAAGACCATCAATCGTATGGCAAATCAGGGTGGCCGTAATGCACAGGAAGGGCCAGCTCCTAACCAGTACAGTAGCTTCAAGGACTTCATGGATACGAAGCCCCCACCTTTCAGAGAAGCTGAAGAACCCCTTCAAGCTGAAGAGTGGCTGAATACGGTGGAACAAAAGTTTCGCCTACTTCGGTTGACTGAAGGTTTGAAGGCGGAGTATGCAGCTCACCAACTGCAAGGACCGGCGGGCATCTGGTGGAATCAGTACCGGGAAGCTCTACCGGCTGACACGGTGATTGATTGGAATCTTTTCCGTGAGGCTTTCAAAGGGCATTTCATTCCTTCGGGTGTTATGGAGATGAAGCACACCGAGTTCATGCAGTTGACTCAGGGCAACAAGACTCTGAAGGAGTATTTGCATGCTTTCAATCACTTGTCTAGATATGCTCCTGAGTTTGTGAACACGGAGGCGAAAAAGATCGCTAGTTTCAAGCGGGGTTTGGGTCCCAAATTGCTGAAGACTATGGGCCGCTCTAAGTGTGCAACTTTCAATGAGTTTGTCAGTGATGCTCTCACCCAAGAGAACTATAACACTGTGTACACTGCGACCAAGACTCGCAAGAGGGCTTTTGAGGCCAGTGCTGGGTCATCTCAGTCCAAGGCTCCCGTGGCAGCTAAGCCACCATTCCGTGCTCCAACCCCCAACCAGCGATACCGCCCTCCGGTGAAGAAGAATCAGGCAAAGACGGGTTTTCGCAAGGGGTACTCTATTGCTCTTCCTAGGGGCAACACGGGTCCCAACTATGCCAAGACTCCACCTGCCAACCATCCGTGCTGGAACTGCAATCAGACCGGGCATTGGCAGAGCAACTGTCCTTACCCGCCAAAGAAGGGCAACCAGGGGAACGTCCGTCAGGGGCGTGTTCATTACACAACTGTGGAGGCAATCCCTGCTGGTGAGGTAGTCACGGCTGGTAAGTTTCTGGTCAATCAACATGATGCACTTGTGCTTTTTGATTCTGGAGCATCGCATTCGTTCGTGAGTTCTGAATTTGTATCTAAGCATAGCATCAAGACCATCACACTTGATAAGGGCAGTTATTGTATTAGTGCTGCGGGAAATGATATTTCCACCAATCAAGTGGTTTTGGGAGCAACTCTGGAGATAGGAGGCCATCAGTTTCTTGCTGATCTGGTTGTTCTACCCGGTGTGGGCATAGATGTAATTCTGGGGATGAAGTGGATGAGTGGTAATGGAGTTCTTATAGACACCACCACTCATGTAGTGATGTTGAAAGACCCAAATACCAAGGAGGCATTTCTAGTGCAACTCCCTCGTGATATTCAAATCCGTAGCACTGTGAATGCAGTTACATCTAAGGCTATTCAGGATATTCCGGTGGTGTGTGAGTTTCCGGATGTTTTTCCTGATGATCTACCCGGGCTTCCTCCGGATCGGGATGTGGAGTTCAAAATTGAATTGATTCCAGGCACCGCTCCTATCTCTAGAAGACCTTATAGGATGCCGCCCAATGAATTAGCTGAGCTTAAGACCCAACTAAATGAGTTGTTGCAGAAGGGTCTTATTCGTCCTAGTTCATCTCCTTGGGGTTGTCCGGCTATCTTTGTGAAGAAGAAGGATCAATCTTTGCGCATGTGTGTGGACTATCGTCCCCTAAATGCGGTGACTATCAAGAACAAATACCCTCTTCCTCGCATTGATATCTTGTTTGACCAGTTGTCCAAAGCTAAGGTATTCTCCAAGATTTATTTGCGATCTGGGTACCATCAGATCAAGATCCGTCCCGAAGATATACCTAAGACGGCTTTCTCGACGAGGCATGGGTTGTATGAGTACCTTGTCATGTCCTTCGGCCTTACAAATGCACCTGCTCATTTCATGTATCTTATGAATTCGGTGTTCATGCCCGAATTGGACAAGTTTGTGGTGGTCTTCATTGATGATATCTTGGTATATTCTTGCAATGAAGAGGAGCATGCAGAGCATCTGCGTGTAGTGTTGTCGCGTTTGCGCGAACATCAGCTTTATGCAAAGTTTAGCAAATGCGAGTTTTGACTAAAGAAAGTACCTTTCTTGGGCCATGTCTTATCTGAAGAAGGCATATCGGTGGATCCGGCTAAGGTGCAAGAAGTGCTGGATTGGAAAGTTCCAACTTCGGTTCACGAGGTTCGGAGTTTTCTCGGTCTGGCTGGGTATTACCGTCGATTTATTCCGGAGTTCTCCAAAATATCCAAGCCTATGACTCGTCTACTTCAGAAAGATGAAAAGTTTGTGTGGACACCTGAGTGTGAAGAGGCATTCCACAAGTTGAGGACACTGTTGACATCAGCTCCTGTCCTAGCTCAACCTGATATCGAGAAGCCTTTCGATGTCTTTTGTGACGCATCAGGCATTGGTTTAGGCTGTGTGTTGATGCAGGAAGGTCGCGTTATCGCGTATGCCTCGCGCCAACTTCGAAAGCATGAGGTCAATTACCCCACTCATGACTTAGAATTGGCAGCAGTTGTTCATGCTTTAAAAATCTGGAGGCATTATCTGCTGGGTAATCTGTGTAATATTTACACCGATCATAAGAGCCTCAAGTATATCTTCACTCAACCTGAACTGAACATGCGACAGCGAAGGTGGCTTGAGTTGATTAAAGATTATAATCTGCAAGTGCACTATCATCTGGGCAAGGCAAACGTAGTGGCGGATGCCTTGAGTCAGAAAGCGCACTGTCACTCAATTCAAGTGGAAGATCCGTTGTTGTCACATCTGATGCATCCGCTTGTACTCCACTAGATTTCTCTGGAGAGTACCATTCGCAATCGAGTTATCGAATTGCAGCAGACAGATGTAGGCATCCACCATATAAAGAGGAAAATGAAGGAAGAAGAAACCAAGCATTTCCGGGTTGATGAGAACGGAATCCTTTGGTTCAAGGATCGACTTGTGGTCCCAAAAGACCGCGAGCTGCGAAATCAGATCCTATCTGAAGCTCATTCATCCAAAATGTCTATCCATCCTGGTAGTAGCAAGATGTATCAGGATCTGAAACCTTTGTTTTGGTGGACAAAGATGAAAAAGGAGATAGCTGCTTTTGTCGCTCGTTGTGACAATTGTTGTCGGGTGAAGGCTGTTCACATGAAAGCTGGTTTGCTTCAACCCTTGTCAATTCCTGGTTGGAAATGGGAAGAAGTCAGCATGGATTTCATCAGTGGACTCCCAATTTCTGTTAAGGGTTACGACTCCATCTAGGTGGTTGTAGATCGTTTGACCAAGGTTGCTCGATTTATTCCAGTCCGAACTGACTATCGTCCCCATCAGTATGCGGAGTTGTATTTCGAGCACATTGTTCGACAGTATGGTGTGCCTCGAACAATCATATCTGATCGTGGACCGCAGTTCACTGCTCGTTTTTGGGAATGTCTTGATGAGCAGATTGGTACTCATTTGGTCCGCAGCTCTGCTTATCATCCCCAAACAGCAGGTCAAACTGAACGAGTTAACCAGATCCTTGAAGATATGTTGAGGGCATGTGCTCTCTCATCAAAAGGTTCTTGGGTTAAGTGGTTGCCATTAGCTGAGTTCTCCTACAACAATAGTTACCAGGAGAGTATCAAGATGGCTCCATTTGAAGCCTTGTACGGTCGAAAGTGTCGAACCCCGCTGAATTGGGTAGAAGCTGGAGAGCGAAGATACTATGGCATCGATTTCGTGAACGAAGCAGAGCAGAAAGTCCGTACTATCCAGCAACATCTGGAAGCTGCTCAAGCTCGTCAGAAAAGTTATGCCGACAAGAGAAGGAAGCCGATTGAGTTTTCAGTTGGTGACCATGTGTACATCAAGGTGTCTCCGATGAAGGGTGTACAAAGGTTCGGAGTCAAGCGAAAGCTTGCACCTCGCTATGTGGGACCTTATCGGATTCTCGAAAAGAAAGGGGATGTGGCATACAAAGTTCAACTCCTTGTTGCGCTTCGAGCCATTTTTCCTGTCTTCCACGTATCACAATTGAAGAAGTGCCTTCGTGTACCGGAGGAACAAGTGGAAATTCGAGATATCAAGTTGAAGTCAGACTTGGTGTATGAGGAGAAACCCATAGCGATTCTTGATCGCAAGGAACGGGAGACGCGTAATCGTGTGGTTAAGCTCTACAAAGTGTTGTGGAGTAACCACGGGGAAAAAGATGCCACTTGGGAGACGGAGGATTATTTAAAAGAAGTTTACAAAACCTTCTTCGAAAATCAGTAAGCTTTCAAATCTCGGGACGAGATTTTTGTATGGGGGGAGGGCTGTAACACCCCAGTGTTATGGTTGCATCAAGCATGTGCATAGCAAGAGCATCATCATTTACTCAAAGCATATCATGATCATCATCTATCTTGAGCCATGTCATTCTATGCAAAAATGTGTTTTAAATTGCTTAAATAGGCTTCCTATGCTTATGTTTGAGTGAACAATGCTTGTGTTTGTGCTTAATGCCTTGGTAATTAGTTTATCTATGCTTAACTTAATCTTGGGAACAATGTTCATGTTGATCACTTTTCCAAAATATGCTTTTAAGTCATACTTATGAAAATAGACCCTAGAAACCTCTTTTGCTTAGGCTTTTAAAAAGTGTTTCATAAAATGTTTGCATGTCAAAACTTTCTGCAGCAAAGTTGTAGCAAATTTTATAAGGAACAAAAGTTGTTTTATGGCCATCTCATGAAAATGACCACAAATAGCTCAAAAGTGACCTACAAGGCAGATTTGGGGCTGTTTTCAACAATTAGAAAATTTTCTAAGTCTTGGAACGAAACCAGTTTTCTCGATTGATTTTGAAAACTTCATAACTCTCAATCCAAGCCGATCTAGCTCTTGCTCCAGTTGACAAAGTTGTAGATCTCGCTTAGTTCTCCAAGTTTGTCAACTACGCCATCTTCTAATTCGCTCTGGTCTGGGAGATAATCGCCGGTGAAGTGGCTTTGTCAGACCAGCACCCTTTCTTCTGAATCGAGCCTGAGCTCGTCGACGTGGCCGACCGCCGGCAGAGCTCCGTCGCCATTTGTCGACCGCACGCTGCTCCTGGCCCCGCTTGTCAGCCCTCGTCGCGTGCATGACCTCCACGGCGATGTCCCGAGCGAAGTGGACGCGTCCACTCGCTCTGCCTCGCCCTCCTTCGCCTGAAACTCGCCCGCAGCGAGCTCTCCGCCGCGAGCTCACTCCGGCGAGCTCGTGTGCGCTCCTCACTGCGCCTCCGTCCACCAAACTCCACCCAAAGCTCCGCCGTGAGCCGCTCTCCAAGCTCCACCCTCTAACTCGCCGAGAAACCCACCGGTGAGCCGACATTCCCTTCTTCCCCCAAATCGGTTCGCCGTGACCTTCTTCTCCGGCGAACTCAATGCCGAGCGCTGTGAGGCTTCTCATCGTCTTTGGTTAGGTCCTAGAGGTAGCTTAGGTCCTTAGCGAGCTTTTGCGCCACCTGGTGGACGCTCTATCGGGTTCTCCGTCGCCGGACACGGTGCGCAGCGCCGCCGTGCTTCCGCCGGAGTTGGGTGCTCTCGTGGCCAGCGCGTTCCACGGGGATCCAGGCCAAGCCGCGCACCTAGGAAGCTTCGCCGTAGTCCGCTGGTGCTGTAGAAGGCCTTAGGTCGCGCTCTACCGGCTTGAGGGCTCCGGCGTAACGCCGAGCACCTCTGCCGAGCCGCCATTGTCGACGTCGAGCCTCTTCCGGTGGCTCCGCCGTGGGAAAAGTGGGGTCAATCGAGTCGTTAGGGTTTGGGGATCACGCTGATGCCCTTGGCTTGGCCGGCGACCTCGCCGTCGCGGAGAAATCGCCAGCGAAAGTCGCCTCGGCCGCGAGGAAGAAGAGCCTGACAAATGGGACCCACTGTCAGCGACTCTCTCTTTCCCTCTTTTTCTTTTATTCAAAATCCTGATTTTTGGCTTTCTTGCAAAAATCATATCTCCGGTTTCTGAGATCCAAAAATTGTGAAACAAATTTTTGTGGAGTTTCTTGAGATGGCTAGTATTTAATAAAAATATAAAATGAATCATGTTTTCTGAGAAATCATTTATTAAGGATTTAATCTTGTTATTTATGGAAAAATGCATATCTCTTGTTATACTGCTTAGTTTGCTTTAAAAATTTTATGGTAGCCTTTGCATGGCATTAGAGTGCTCTGATAATTATTTGATGATTTTTAGAGCACTGCAGTTGGGATACGTAATTTGTGTTTGAGATATGGCTTGTTTCTTTAAATAAATCATATAAAATAATTGGTGCTTATGCTGATGTTCTACTTTGGTGGTAAGTTTGTTTATGGTACTCCTAAGATGTAAATAATCTGAAATCTGTTGTTTAACACCATATAAGTATTGTTTCTAAATTTATGAAATAAATGCCTTGATACGTGATAAATACATATCTTTATTTTGGTATGTGCAATTGCTGTGAAATTTTTATGGTGATACTTTGATGGTGTCCTTGTGCTTCTGTAATTTGTGTAGATTTTTCTGAGCATTTGAACTAGTATCTTGTAATTATGCTCTTATTTAGAGTTAATTAATGTTTTGGGGTTTCCATATGATGATCTGGTAACCTTGTAATATGTTTGTGCTTATAGGCCATGTGGTTGGCATGGTTTGTGTCTTGATCATGTCATTAAATAATTAACTATAGGGTTAAATGCTGTTCTGGACAGCAAGGTAGCAATTTGGTTATTACTTAATGATAACTTGACTTTCTGTGGAACTTGTCTAAAGCAAAGATGTTCCAAACTTGTTGAACTAACTATGGTTTAAATTTGAGGTCGTTTGGCCAAGTAGTTTAAAATTTATAGCTGTTTCAAGTTGGGTTCCAGGAATAGGTGTTCTCTGTTTTTCTGGGACAGAACCTGGAACTTTGTTTAAATGACCAGTCTCATGTATGAATCTTGCTGTCATGTTTAAAGATTAATTGTAGACAATTTCATAAGCTTTCCAGAATGTCCTTACTCATGTTTGTTGGACCTGCCTATCTTTAGTTATGATTTATTTACTGAGCCTCTCTGTTTGTGTGTTTGCTGCCTTAGTGGCTTGAAAGGTTTTGGGTTATGTTAACTTGTTCAATTATGCGAGTTAGTATAACTTTTGTCCGTAAATAAGTGTCCAGTGAGTTGCTTGTGTCATTAAGCATTCATCGTTAGCATGTGCATTATCTTATCGTTCGAGCATGCAATAGGTGCACCGGACGTGGCAGTTTCCTTCGAGCTCCAAGCGAATCCCGAAGGTCAGGAGGGCAGCCAGGAGGTGGAGGTCCAGCAAGCCGGACTCGAGGAGCCCGAAGAAGAAGTTGAGTGCCCGAATCACGAGCCGGCATCGTTCGTGAAAGGCAAGCCCCGGAGCATTCTAAGTCTCCTTCTATTTTCGAAAGTTTACTTAATATGTTATACCTATTGATGCATTAAGTTTAGGAGTTGTGATGAAACTGTTGCTGCATTCTACTCTATCCTTGTCCAGATAACTCACCCTCCCTGGTTGTAGAGTTAGGATCGAGTAGCAGCTTAGATATGCTTTAATCGGTAGAAGTCGGGTGATATCCTGTCATCCGCGCGATATAGGGTTATGTCGGATCACGATGGTCTATATGTGCTATCGTGGATGGAACCTGATTAAAGTGACTTAAGCCGGGCGTAGTTTTGCAAGTTTGTAGTAACTCCGTCTGTGGCAGCTAAGGACTGATCGTTGTACGTCCTCTTGTCATGTTGAACGCATGCCTAACACTTAGTTGGCCGGATAACTCGTTTCGACCGCGAAGCCGAGTAGTATG
Organism: Sorghum bicolor; assembly: GCF_000003195.3. Classification (NCBI taxonomy): domain Eukaryota; kingdom Viridiplantae; phylum Streptophyta; class Magnoliopsida; order Poales; family Poaceae; genus Sorghum; species Sorghum bicolor. The sequence goes on along the minus strand of NC_012877.2, from coordinate 32,223,751 downwards.
ACTCAGGCCGGAAGACCGGCAAGTATAAAGTGCGCACTACCGGAGGAAGTGCGGTGTGCGGGGGACCATTGGCGTAAGTCCAAAGGCAGGTGAGTTAAAATTCCTGACCTCCCTGGCAGAGTGGTAGCCCTGGGAGTGCGGCACTGATCGGAACCGCGATTTCTGAGTTGTACCAAAGGTGACCCGTGGGCTCTCCGGCAGGGGATGCCTGGGTGAGTGCTAGGAATAATCCTCCAGCTGGATAGGAATTCGATTCGAATCGCCGTCTCTCCCGGTTAGTGAGAACTTGACAGAGCAGCGGCAAACGTAGCATTCACTAATGAATTTGGTTCATGATAATGATGATAGCAAGAAGAACATATGATGAATTTGATATGGTTATTATTGTTTGTAATAATCAAGTGATGTGTTGTAGTACAGGTGCTAATCTAGTGGTAGGCTGATGATAAATAAATATGACGCTCTTAAAATAACTTAGTTGTAAGTTAAGCTTTTGGCAAAAGGTGAGTCAACCAACTCCACCTAAGATTTAGCCTTGCATGATCCTTGGTGTCTTTTGTGTTTTACTAGACGGGTAAGTCTAGCTGAGTACATCCTCGTACTCAGGGTTTATTCCCACCTGTTGCAGATGATATCTTCTATGATGGTTTCTGCAAGACCAGTCTCCATCCCGCTGGGGATGAGGACTAACCGTTGGGCACGGTTCTCTACTCTTCTCGTCTATGATGCTTTTGGAAGGATGGCATAGACTCTGGCAGTAACAAAACTTGTGTACTGAACTTTGAACAAGTATGTGTAACTATTTTGCTTCCGCTACTTCAAACTTGGGTTGTAATAACTTAATGACTCCGATGTGGTGCCGCTTCGTCGGCAATGAATGACTATGTAACATTCGTTGTGTTTATGTTGAACTATTACGATCTTGGTTTGTTGCGAGTTGGTTTGAAGTCCTTCGTGATTTCGATTGACTACCGGGATTATATGGGCTCAAGTTTAGAAACTTGATTGTTTGACGATCGTTTCTGCACTTGAACTCTTATAATTTTGTCGGTTGTGTGACAGGATTTGTCCCTGTTGAAACCCTACAGCCTGATGATTCTGCTGATGCATCTGTGGAAAGACTAATTGTCCTGTCCATCCACTGTTAGCATTCATCAGCATAAGCCCTACCGATGACTGGTAATTGGGCATCATCATTGAATTGACGTACCCTGGCTGTGTCATAAACCTCTGTTGCGTCGGCATTGAATCTGCCGATGCGTTAGGCATCTGGAACGTTGGAACTTGAGAATTCCCTGTGTAAGGTCTTGCAGTAGTAGTTGTAGTAAACTGGGGACTCTAATTCATCGGCAGATTTGGAGGTGCCGATGCCATAGGGGCCTTGCCTGCCATATCAGCCACTTGAGACGTTCTAGGAGTCTTCAACATCATCTCTGGGGGCATACCATAACCCCACCAGTTAGGAGGAATAGATCCCGACATTACTGATGCCAATAGATCCATGGCAAGCTTGATTTGCCCGTCTGATGTTGATGGATTGGTCATCATCGGTGTAGATTGCACATCAGCGACCCCTAATGTGCTTGGAGGAGAAGTAGCTTCTACACCCGCAGCGGTCGTAGTAGCTGATGGAGCTATGACCACTGGTGACCCCAGCTGATGATGGGCAGGACCCACATAATTTGGTGGTAACTGACCTTCCTTGAAAGTTCTAGCCACCGCATTGAAAACTGTGTTGGACAGCACACCAGCTTGTTTGATCAAGGCGCGGTTAATGGCACTGTCAACCATGTCTTGTTGTTTACCAGGATTGGCTTCAAAAGTAATCTGCCGAGGTGCCGGCAATGCTTCCTTCTGGATCACCTCGCCACTCCTGTTAATACTGAAGGATTTTAAGCAATGTTGCTTGTAGTACTCCATGGCTTTTGCAATAGCTTGCATCTGCTCATCACTGAGATTGGCTTCCGTCACGGGGATGACGTTCTCCAAGTCGAACTTGGTATTCGCCATGTTGATCTTGATCTTGAATTAGTCCCACTGGGCATGCCAAAAGATGTGTTGGTGCAAAAGCTGATCTGCAAACACAAAGGGCTAATACCCGATTCAAACGTTAAGGCGTGTCAGCCGATTTGACCTTACAATCGACAAAGGTGGTAACTCGACCACTTTGGTCCCGCAACAGCGATGCGCCAGGATGTCACGGCCAAGAGGTGATCACGCGGAACTTGAGAACACGTCGAGTTTGACTCGACCAATTCCTAAGAACTCGTAATAAAAGAAATTATGATGAAGTCGTTGAAAAAGTAGATGCTGGAATATGAGTAAAAACTTGTATTTGATTGATTGATAGATTGTCTCATTACATTGCCCTAAGGTCTACATTTATACCCTGTCCGAAGAGTTACAACCAGACACGACTAGGACTCGAATTCCAAACTAAACGGAACCCGTACACAAAATGAATTCTAATAATTAAGGAAAACATAAAACTACCCCCTTGTAGCTGACCGAGGCACCGCCATTGATCAATCGGCAACCCCCATGTTTTTCTTCAGAGCCATCGACAGACCTCCTGTTGAGGCCATCGGCAAACAGTGATACTGGTCATCGGCACAAACACGTCACCACCTCTGGAGTTAGTCACATCCAGTTGTTTCCTCATCGGCAACCACCTTCATCGGCAAATTTCGTGTAGACTAGTTACCGTTGCTTCGTCCGCCGATCTATACTTTACTAACTCCAGGTACGCGTCAAAAGATACGTGTCCAAAAATGGTGTCAACATTATTCAAGAAAGTTGTTCACATATATGGGATGAGCCATACCTCTTCCGAGTATGCTCTGATGGCCTACACAGGAGATGTGTGACCACCGAGGAAGGATGGAAGATCATCGATAGATGTCATTCATCACAATATGGAGGTCATTATGGAGCATTCCGTACACATTCGAAGATCTGCCTGTGTGGATTCTACTGGCCTACAATATATGAAGACACGAAGCAATATATCAGAAGATGTGGGCCATGCCAAAGGCACGGAAACATAAACACAAGAGATGCCATGCCACTCACCAACAACCTTCAAATTGAGCTCTTTGATGTCTGGGGAATAGACTACATGGGTCCATTTCCCCCATCAAAGAAGTGAGTTCATCTTGGTGGCAGTTGACTACGTCTCCAAGTGGGTAGAGGCACTACCTTGCAAACACGCCGACAACATCAGTTCAAAGAGGATGTTTGAAGAAGTTATATTTCCAAGATTTGGAGTCCCCAGAGTGGTGATAAGTGATGGAGGAGCACACTTCGTCGACAAACGCTTCAAGCACTATCTATCAAAACATGGAATCCATCACAACGTCGCTACCCCCTACCATCCTCAGACAAGTGGCCAAGCAGAGACTTCCAACAAGCAAATCAAGAATATTCTTCAGAAAATAGTCGATGAGATGGGAACAGCATGGAAGGACAAGTTACCCGATGCACTCTGGGCATACCGGACAGCATACAAGACCCCAATTGGAATGTCCCCATACCAATTGGTGTACGGAAGACTTGCCACCTACCTGTTGAATTAGAATTCAAAGCACACTGGGCCATAAGGAGATGGAATATGGACCTAGATGTCGCTTGAGATCATAGAAGAATGCAACTATCAGAATTGGAAGAATGGCGAGAGAAAGCATATCACAACTCGAAGATCTACAAAGAAAGAGTCAAAAGGTGGCATGACAAGAGGATCAAGAAGGAGTTCGCACCCAGAGATAAGGTATTACTTTTTAATTCCAGGGTAAAGCTTTTCGGGCATGAAAAACTCTAGAGTAAATGGGAAGGACCATTCAAGGTAATCAATTCCTCATCTTACAGAGCTATCACACTTCAAAATGACGAAGGTACGTTATTCAAGGTAAATGGTCAACGTCTTAAATTATTTTTTGAGCCTAATAAGGAATTAGAAGAAATAGACGTGATCCATTTTTACCTTCCCATAGAAAATTAGAGACCGACCTTTTTGGACCAAGTATATATTTTTCGAATAAACTTTGCATCTAGAAGCATGCTCGAGGAGGCAGGCCCACAACGGAGCCAGGCACAGGGCGGGCGCCCTGATGATGAGGGCGGGCGCCCAGCACCTGTCTCCCCTCGGCTCCATTCTCCTCCGTCGCGATAAACTCATTTATGGTAAACTAAATAATCACGCGGATGGATTGTCTCGCACGCATGGCGGCGGGAGTAGCCCGAGCAAACCCTAGAGGCACTTTTTGACCCCTATATAAAGAGACCCCTGACGTCAGTTTTCAATACCAATTCATTCAAGCCTTCTCTCCTTCAATTAGAGCTTGCTTAGTCCCTCGCTGCTCCAATGGCCGACGAGTTCCACGACGATTGAGAAGTCGTCCCCTTTGACCTCAACAGGAAGCCCAAGGAAGACCCCGACGCCTACGCTCTCGTCCCGGCCAACACAGAGCGACAGCTAGCAGCCTTGCCATCACGCCAGCACAGCTCCACCCAATCCTACTATACCCAACCAGTTCTCACCGCGCTGCCACAACCCCTACTTCTCAAGGGGCCGTCAGCCAAGAAGGAGGCCAAGTGCCAGCTGGCACGAGGATCCTGCCACCCAGGACCAATGAGCGGGTTGTCGGAGTCAAGACCAACCGGAGTGGCGAGATCAGCAGCATCCTCTACACTACGGAGGAGGAGAGACCTTACTTCGAGGGGGTTAGAGCAGCCAAAGACTGTTTTATGCCTCCAAAGGCAGCCCCGAAGCACGCCCTCAACGCTCTCGAGACACCACCCAAGCGCCGCAAGACTATAGCAGATGTAGATGAGGACGTTCGTAGGCTAGACAAGGTCATCATAGAGCTCCAGTCGTCAGTTAACTATATCAATAGGCAGCTCTCTAACCAGAACACCGTTATACTAGGTCTTAAGCATGATTTTGCTAGTGCCTGTTGACGGTCCTTAAGTATCAAATTTAATTATCAAATAAACAAAGAAAAGGATCCAAATGAAATCAACATCCAGACTTAGGGTTTTATCTGATAGAATTCCACGAGTTTTGGTGTTTGTCTATTTCTGCAGGGGGTTATCAGGAAATACGGAAGAAAGGCCCACACGTCGGGATTACATAGAGATATTAACGTACTGCGCAATTATCTCGCATCTAGAAGACTCCAGAAGCCACAGGAACAAAGCGGAGGCAGAACGGGGCCCGCCCCCCTTTAGAGTTCAATCAGGACTCTCTTTCGGGATTACACTCCACCGACCTAAAGGATCAAGGATAACAGTTCAATCAATGTCGGTTTGATCCGACGGCCGATATTTACTTGAAAGGACTATAAAACCAGACCCCCTGGCCCCTAGAGGATGGGACCTCTCAACCCTAATTCATTATTCATCAAGGGAGAAGAAGCCTCTGATCAAGCCTAGAGCCACCACATCAATTAGATATCTAGATTAGCATAGCTACATAGGATTAGAACTAGAAGGAGTCAATCTTCGATTGGTTTCCGGATCTGTCAAGAGGATTCTTGGTAATTCTCTCTTGTTCTTCAATTGTTCATCTTTGTTCTTCAATATTATGAATATGACTTTGTTCTACTTCAATATATTGATTATGACTTTGCTCTACTTGTTTATATTCGCAATTATATTGTTCTTAGTTTATCATAGTTATATACTTGGCTCAGTTAGATTGGATTTATATACATGTTTAGGATCGTATAGCGTTTATCAATCGGATCCATGGGTAAATGATAGATATTGTGTAGGCGTGGTGCTTATACCGTATTTATCTGCGATTGTACCCTATATGCCAGATCGCGGGGTAGTTCGTGGTAGTGACAGCTCAATTGATTCTTATATAGTCCCCCTCTCGTGTATTGGGCTGGCAGAGCAACATTATCACAGGGAGTGATTACGATGTTTCTCATATTCCTTGGTAATATCACTTTGCATGGGCGTAGTATTGTCTCGCAATGATTGCTAAGCATAATTGCACTAACTATGATATGCTAGACTGTATATTTAAGAATAACTTAGGAAATATTCTTGTAGTTCGTTCTAATTCCATGCTAATGACTTGCTAGAATATCTAATTGAGGTGCTTATCATATTTATTATGTGGCTAAGTTATGCTTATCAGATTAATTATCTTTGTCACTATTCATTACTTTATATATCCTTTGAAGTGACACTTATCCCTATATGAAAGAGTTAGATAAATGTTCTCAATTATACATGCAATGATAGATACTCAATCTTATATTCCATTCTATAATCAAACATTGATGATTGCTAATCCCTTCCCAGTGGTGAAAATATAAGTAACGATACCTTGTATACTTCCCGGTTAAAATGCTACAACGGTATTAATCTGTGCGCTTGCAGATCCCATTTGTTATTTATTTAGATGAGCAATTGCATATTTCAATACCGCGTCTCTCATGTCATGCTGGGGATGACAACTTGGCTTAAGTGGTATGAGGGATGGGTTTGGCATTTTTGGCGCCGTTATCAGAATTAGAAAACTAAGTCTACTTTTGGTAATGACATTAAGAATACCCAACAAGCATTTTTGGCGCCGTTGCCGGGGAAGGTTGATTACTAATCAGGAATGAATATAGGATTTTGAGTTATCATTCGCATCACTAATATGATTGAGCTTATCAATTCTCTCATACAGTTTTACCCTGATATTTTTCTATTTTTATCTTATGTAGGGTAATGTATGAATAGAAGACATCTTCTAGGAAATTTTGTTGACAATCCCAAAGCGTTATTCAGAAAAACTAGAGCCAAGCTCAAGAAGAGATCATCAACACTTCAGCAAGAAGCTTCATCCAATCAAGAAGATCACTGGAACTTGTCTTCAGAGTTCGAAGCCATGGCGAACAAATCGATCCGTGAGTTTTCAGCTCCCACTACGGACAACATCCGCACTGGACCTGCTGTAGAGATCGATGACAACTTTGAGCTCAAGCCTGGACTTATCAATATGGTGCAATCCAACCAGTTCTGTGGGAAGGCACACGAAGATGCTAGTGTTCATCTCCAACACTTCCTGGAGATTTGCAGCACATTCACCATATCAGGAGTCCCTAGAGATGCTATACTACTTCGCATTTTCCCATTCTCACTGTTAGGGAGAGTGAAGCAGTGGTTCTACGCTACAAAGGAGAAGAATACTACGTGGGCACTCTGCTCCATGAACTTTCTAGCTAAGTTCTTTCCCATGGGCAAGACCAATGCTCTCCGTGGGAAGATTACAAGTTTTCAGCAACAACATGATGAATCCATTCCAGAAGCATGGGAGCGCTTCCAAGACTACATCCTAGAATGTCCCCATCATGGAATGGAGAGTTGGCTACTAATGCAGACGTTTTATCATGGGCTCGGCAACAATGCTCGAGAGACCATGGATGCTGCAGCTGGAGGAGCATTCCTTTCACTCACCATATCACAAGCTATAGTTCTTGTGGAGAAGATGGTGTCCAACCAAAGCTGCAATGAAGAAATGACCAGACACGCAAGAGAGGTGGAGGTATGCATCAGCTCAAGGAGGTAGACATGTTGTCTGCAAAGCGAGACCTACTCATAAAGAAGCTCGATGAAAGACGTGGAGATAAGAAAGAAGTTATGCACATCTACGACTCTCACATGACTTGTGAGGAGTGTGGAGATACTGGACACTCAGGCAATCACTGCCCTAAGATGCTTGAGGATGTGAACTACATCAACAATAACAACAACAACTACTACAACCGTCCTCAACAAAATCAAGGTTGGAATCAACAAAGACCTAACTACTCAGGTAATTATCAAGGTAACAATTCTTACAATAATACTAATAATTTTCCACCTCTGAGAGAGTTAGTGTCTAATCAAGAAAAGCTAATGGATAACCTATCTAAGAAATTGGCATCTAATGATAAAATGCTAGAAAATATAAATAACAGAATGGATAATTTCTCTAGTGCCATCAAGAATTAAATTAGCTTTAATAAAATGATTGAATCTCAGTTAAATCAAATAGCTGCTGCTGTTTCTGCTACTAACCTCGGTATACCATCACAACCGGAAGGATTAGAATCTGCAAATCTTGTAGACATGTTTGATGCAGGTAACTACTGGAGTAACCCCGTCACCGAAGTTACTACTGACCTTCTGCCGGTCAAGAGAGGCGATCTAGGACGCCCCGTCATCCCGATATCCATCGGCATGGTGGACTTCCCAGAAGCACTCTACGACTTTGGCTCTAGTGTCAACATTATGCCCAGGGTACTCTATGAAAAATTCTTTACATATCCTTTATCAGAAACAACCATGTGTTTGCAGTTTGCAGATCAGACGATAAGTTTCCCAAAAGAAATATTAAAGAACCTCTGTGTCCGAGTTGGTACCTTATATGCCCCAGCAGACTTCATTGTAATAGAGACCGGTAATGATGAGAGGGCACCCATCATCTTAGGGAGGCCATTCTTAAACACCTCGGGAGCTGTCATCTACGCTAGTGCTGCCAAGATCAGTTTCTACATCAAAGGGAAGAAGGAGACGTTTCCCTTCAAGAACAAGACTACACAAATCCCAGAGCAATCTCGACATGAATCAAGGAAGAGGACCAACAGGAGGAACAGGAACAAGCAAGTGTGGACCGAGTCAGCTAAGATGGTCACTGCAGTTCATGAAGGTCAAGATCATCGACTTAAGTCACCGTTTCTGACCAAGAAGGACGACCTAGGAATGGCAAGCATCTATTGTTCCATAAATGGATACAACTTCTACAAGACGACTTGCGACACTGGATCTGGCGTCAACATAATGGCCGCAGTCACCTATCGGCTCCTGTTCGGAACCATGCCACTAAAACCAACATACATTCAACTCCAGATGGCAGATCAGACGTTTCGAGAAGTTAAAGGAATAGTAACTGATGTCCCTGTCAAAATAGATGATCATTTTGTCTACACAGACTTTCAGGTTACTGACATGGGAGAAGACGAGTACGATCCACCCATCATCCTTGGAAGACCGTTCCTCAGCACCGTTAAAGCAATCATCTACATTGGAACCGGAGAAGTCCATATGCACTTCCCCTCAGAGAAGGTACGCCGCTATTTTACTGACCCTAATTATATCGTTGAAGACTCTAAGCAGGACAGGACAAGAAGAAAACGACGCAACCACAACCAGATGAGGGAAATCATCAAGGACGGATGGGCAGACTACGAAGGAGAAGTGATAAGGTCAGAAGACATATAGTTTAAACAGAATTATCTAGAGGAAACCGTAGCACCAAGTCCGGTGTGGAGAGAGAAGATAACTATACATGAAGAAGAGGCGCTGCCGGAAGCACCGACTACGCCACTCAATGAACCCTAGGACAACTAGAAAACAGAGAGTCCCGTTCGGAGGACGAAAAAATATTGAATGCCTTGCCAAGAGGTAAACTTGGTAGTTATCTTTTCCCTTTCAATTATTACAAATAGTTTACTTAGTTAATTATGTTAATACTATCCTAAAAAGAAAAAAAATGATAAAAAAATAGTAAGCCCCATGTGAGTATACGAGTGGCATGAAATCAATAAGTACATTCACTGTGGTGGTATAAAAATAAAATAAATATTTCTTTTTTGCTTTATAAAATGAAAATATAAAAATAGAGAGTAACATTTATTGAGGAGGCTCAACATGATAAAGGCTAGATATTTATGCTAACACTTAATCAGTTCCACAAAGCTTTGTTGTTTATTTGAGCTCCACAGAATTTAAGAATCAAGAAGACTAGCAGACTGAGGACATTCTAATCGCTGTCAAGATACTGCCGACTTTCAAATACACCTCTCCCACTTGCTAGCTACATCAAGAGAAATTACGTCAAAATTCAGCTTGGGGGAGAGCACCCCCATTTATCCCACTAAGTATTTCTATCTATCTTTATACTTATACTATATTAAAATATAAATATACATAACTATGAAAAACCAAATAAAGATTTTGTGCTTATATATATATCTTTTGCTTAGTTTGTTTAATAAATAAATAAAGTGGCTATGCTAAACTGAATCTTAATAATAAAACTCTAGCATGATGAATAGTTGCTCTGCCTAATTTTCAAATTTAAAGATCTCTCTGAAGTTTAGACATAACTTTTATAATTTAAAGCTTGCTCTAAACCTAAACTTGTGGGAAGAGAACTTGATCTGAAGTCTAAGTTGTTAACGGATATGATATGGAAAAATTGAGCTGCTATTTATCTGTTCCTAGAGATGCTAGAATTCTAGAGAATTTTATCTTCGAAAAATCTTTGAAATATTACATGATGAGTTCCTGTATGATGAGAGTTTAAATTCCTACCACAGCCACATATACATGCTTGCTCGATTTTGAGCCACACATTTACTTTTTACTACTTATTAGCATTGAGTGTGGTCAAGCTGTGTAAACCCTTAGGAGCTTGTCATGTGGTTAAATCAAGATTCACTTGCACGTTCACTCACACATGTTGCTTCTACTCCGGAAGTACGCATCCACATAGATCCACCCATTTCCATCTCCAGAACCACCCAGAAATATTCTACTCCTAATCCGGGAGAGAATAGCCAAAAACATTTCTGTTTTCCCCGGGGAAATAAATGCTCAACTTATCTTGGTTACTACCACTTGCTATATTATTTCATGAGATGAGTGCTCTAAAAAGAGAGATACGAGGAAATAAAAAGAGGCAAGTGCCTGGAACCTCGAAAGAAAAGAAAAAGTGAGACGAGAGGTAGACATAGGGGTACAAAATACCCACCTGAGAGGAAAGAAAAAGAAGAGCATCTCATTCTCCTCAAAAGTTTCAAAAAGCAAGGAAGGTATGTATCGCCTCAAAAGAGCAAAAGTAGACTTAGGCTTTCACCATTATTATCACCATTATCACCATACACTATTCATTCGCCACACATGCACATCTTGATTTGACTTATTGATTTGTTTCTTTGGATCCATGGTTTGACTATACAATAAATGTCTTGTAAGTATGTATACTTTATCTCCCGCCTATGAGCTCCAGATATTAAAGCCTTATGAGAGTAGGGTGAGAGAGAAGGCAATGTCACTATGCCTTATACCTCAAATACTACATATCTTGAGAGAAGGCATATACCATCACTGCCTTGGTAAGGATCCAAAAATACAACAAAAGAGAGATCTAAGAGAGTCATACAAGGAATCTCTGAGTTTTATTTGAAAATCTGCAAAAACTTCAGAGCTATAGCTGATCAAGAATAAGAGACATGGCACTTGACTAGACTGTTCTATCTTTTAACTACTCAATACAGAAGTAATGGTTACAAGTCCCATGGTGAAAGGTAAAATGAATAAGTTTTAAGTCTTGACAGTTTACTCTAACTCAGAGATGAGATCTTATTTAAAAGCATGTGTACCGCCAACTTTTAAAGGCAATACAATAACTTGTGATCCATCGCTGAGATTATCATTGCTCAGAGACGAGCAAGAGGTAAGCTTGGGGGAGTTTGTTGACGGTCCTTAAGTATCAAATTTAATTATCAAATAAACAAAGAAAAGGATCCAAATGAAATCAACATCCAGACTTAGGGTTTTATCTGATAGAATTCCACGAGTTTTGGTGTTTGTCTATTTCTACAGGGGGTTATCAAGAAATACAGAAGAAAGGCCCACACGTCAGGATTACATAGAGATATTAATGTACCGCGCAATTATCTCACATCTAGAAGACTCCAGAAGCCACGGGAACGAAGCGGAGGCAGAACGGGCCTGGCCTAGGGCGCCCGCCCCCCTTTAGAGTTCAATCAGGATTCTCTTTCGGGATTACGCTCCACCGACCTAAAGGATCGAGGATAACCGTTCAATCAATGTCAGTTTGATCCGACGGCCCATATTCACTTGAAAGGACTATAAAACCAGACCCCCTGGCCCCTGGAGGAGGGGCTCTCTCAACCCTAATTCATTATTCATCAAGGGAGAAGAAGCCTCTGATCAAGCCTAGAACCACCACATCAATTAGATATCTAGATTAGCATAGCTACATAGGATTAGAACTAGAAGGTGTCAATCTTCGATTGGTTTCCGGATCTATCAAGAGGATTCTTGGTAATTCTCTCTTGTTCTTCAATTGTTCATCTTTGTTCTTCAATATTATGAATATGACTTTGTTCTACTTCAATATATTGATTATGACTTTGCTCTACTTGTTTATATTCTCAATTATATTGTTCTTAGTTTATCATAGTTATATACTTGGCTTAGTTAGATTGGATTTATATACATATTTAGGATTGTATAGCGTTTATCCATCAGATCCATTGGTAAATGATAGATATTGTGTAGGCGTGGTGCTTATACTGTATTTATCTGTGATTGTACCCTATATGCCACATTGCGGGGTAGTTCGTGGTAGTGACAGCTCCATTGATTCTTATATAGTCCCCCTCTCGTGTATTGGGCTGGCAGAGCAACATTATTACAGAGGAGTGATTACGATGTTTCTCATATTCCTTGCTAATATCACTATGCATGGGCGTAGTCTTGTCTCGCAATGATTGCTAAGTATAATTGCACAAACTATGATATGCTAGACTGTATAGTTAACAATAACTTAGGAAATATTCTTGTAGTTCATTCTAATTCCATGCTAATGACTTGCTAGAATATCTAATTGAGGTGCTTATCATATTTATTATGTGGCTAAGTTATGCTTATTAGATTAATTTTCTTTGTTACTATTCCTTACTTTATATATCCTTTAATGTGACACTTATCCCTGTATGAAAGAGTTAGATAAATGTTCTCAATTATACATGCAATGATAGATACTCAATCTTATATTTCATTCTATAATCAAATATTGATGATTGCTAATCCCTTCCCAGTGGTAAAAGTATACATAACGATACCTGGAATACTTCCGGGTTAAAATGCTACATCGTTATTAATCTGTGCGCTTGCAGATCCCATTTGTTATTTATTTAGATGAGCAATTGCATATTTCAATACCGCGTCTCTCGTGTCATGCTGGGGATGACAACTTGGCTTAAGTGGTATGAGGGATAGGTTTTGCATTTTTGGCGCCGTTATCAGAATTAGAAAACTAAGTCTACATTTGGTAATGACGTTAAGAATACCCAACAGTGCCAGTAAGAAGATTAGGGAGTTAGAGCGCCGCTAAGTTATCTAGATTAGATCTTGAGGCAGTATATCTTAGTTATTCAGCTTTAAATTCGGCTTAGATCTATTATTAGCTTCAGTTCATTACTAGTCAGTTGTAATAAATGCCTCAAGATTAATAAAGATTATTATTATATCTTGTGTGTTTCTACTTTATTTTTTTATGCAAGTTAGTAGAAAACAAGTATGGGGGAGATACCCGACATGCCAACGCACTTCGACCACACCACTCCACGATCAGGTACATACTCTGCACACTTTACACATACGCATATATCTTGGTTCGTGCAGAATATTGTCTCTGACATGATAAATTAAATAAAATAAAATATTTCTAATCATGATCAATCTCACTCTGTGATATTTCTTGAAAACTTGCAATTATTAAAAATCATTTAAAAACCCTGTGTTACCTAAGTCACTATGGAATGTGAGATGGTAGAGTATGAGTACCTTATTCTTGATATCGTTGCTGCTTGGATAATTTATTTCAAAATCTTCAAAAAATTCTAGCTACTATCCTCAGTGTTTTATAAGCCTTCTAAACCTGAAAATATTAACTATGATAATTATAAAAGCTATCTGCTCTGTATTGAGTTTGTTCAAAACGAGTTAGACCCTTGTTGAGAGATTTATCATACTCCTAAGATCAAGACATTTATTGACAAATATTCACTCTTCCGAAGTATTATTGCGTTAGAGGAATGGGCTATGCAAAAATATGAATAGGAAATAAAAAGGAGCAAGTGCTCGACAACCTCGCAGAAAAAAATAGATAAGTGTGCGGCAGTAGAAATAGGGGTACCTCGGTATCCACTTAAAAAAAGAGAAGAAAATGATAGCCCATGGTCCCTCTAATAAGCATATGCCAGTAAGAGTTGACAAGATTTTAATTTCCAAAGTCTTTGATCTAAGAGTATGGCATTCCTCTCCTCGGATCCCGTTTTGATCAGGCAATAAATGTAAGGTAAGTATGCTTGAGAATTTTTGCAAAATTAAAACAGCCTCAGTGAGATACATAGAAGATAAATGAGTGATCTGAGAGAACCTATGAGGTTAAAGGTATGCTAATTTCTTTTTCAAAAAACTCCAAGTGGCAGGATAGAGAAGAAGAAAGGATCTCTACTTTTGACCATATATTTCCCTGACTACGGTACACAGTGGATTTTTACAACACCCTATAGGTATGAAGAGAATGCTTTACAATGTTTTAACCCCAGATATTTTTCTTAACCATCCTTTTCTCGAGGACGAGTAAAAGCCTAAGTATGGGTGTGTTTGTTGACGGTTCTTAAGTATCAATTTTAACTATGAAATAAATAAGGAAAAGGACCAATATACAAACAACACCTAGATTTAGGGTTTGATCCGACAGAATTCCACGAGTTTTGCTGTTTATCTATTTCTGTAGGGGGTTATCAGGAAATATGGAAGAAAGGCCCACACGTCGGGTTTACATAGAGATATTAACTTGTGCGCTAATTTTCCTCGGTCTAGAAGGTTCCAGAGGCCACACGAACGAGCGGGAGGCCGAGCGGGCCCACAAGCAGGGCGCCCACCCTCCTATGGTGGCCAATCAGGGTGCATCATGCGGATTATGCTCCACCGCCTTTGAGGATCAAGGAGAACCGTTCAATCAAGGTCGGTTTGATCCGACGGCCCAGATTCATTTGAGATGGCTATATAAGCAAGGCCCCTGGCCCCTGGAGAGATAGAGTCCCCATTATTCATTAGCATATTTTCCAAAGAGGATTCAGAGAGAGAGGTTCCATAGGGTTCCCACCTCATAGGGCATAGCATCCAATGTGAGAGTACAATTAGTTCTACTAGATTGAGATAGAGTGGAGGTGTAGATCGGAGGAAGCCCGGCCTATCGGTGTCTACTCCAAGGTTGTACCTGCGGGATCAAGTATCCTAACCCGAGGCTTGCTCCTAGGATTCTTCCGTATTTCAACTTCTAAATTCTAGTAAGTTCTTCGTTTTATTGTTCTTTGGTTTATGAGTTTACTTTGATCTCTTCGCGTAGAGTTTAGAGTAATCATCTCTAGCGTAAACGTGGTGTTTGGGCTAGGATACACATAGATATCCCCTGTCTAGCCGGACCGTGGTAGTAGCAAGGAACGTGACATTTCCGAGTTACCTTTGTAGCCCATAATTCCGTTAGTAGGATCGATAGGGTTTATAGGTGCGGGTCGAACATCCTCTGTGGTGTCTAGATTTCGTGAGCCTCCCCAACAGAATAGTAGATCATGCTTACCAAGGTTAGAACAAGAGTGCAGATGAAGACTTCTCTATACATCACTCACATCGAGTCATAGTGGTTGTAGCCTAAAGGTTAGTAGTAATAGACCGAGTTAGTCACATGCACGCTTTCTCCTAGTGGTAAAAATATAAATACGATACTATGGATAACATCCCGGGTGAAGTGCTCACCGATATCCGTGCGCTTGCGGATTAAATCCTCATTGCGTTACCATATATCAACAGATGAGTGGGGGTATTTTTAACTTATCTCTTTGTCGAATCCATGAAATTTGAGGCTGTTCAGATGGATATGGTAAGTGTTCGCACGATAATCAAGGGATTGTGTAGGTGATTTGATGGCAAGTAATCATGATCATGAAGATATTTCACTCTGTGCAATATTTTTAGTAAGTCAGCGGCAATGTGTCTTGACATTAGAGTTTTGCTGATGGGCGGTTTTCCCTATGACTTGGTGTTAATCGGAGTATGGGTGGTTGGAAGATCTATGATGTTTAATGAGATGTGAGGATCAAGGCTGAGTTTGTTTGGATTTGGTAATAGATTTTTACCAAGAAGGAAAGTAATTGTGAAAAGGTCATCATTATCTGGTGTAAATTTCAGAGCATTAATGATTTCATACTCCAAAATTAGGGGGCATGTGTTCACACCATTTTTAGGTATGAGTCAAGATGGTTAAGGAGAACTGATCGGTACTAGGGAAGTTGTTGTGCCAGATTGACAGAAGAGTGCCGATAGCCGATTTGGATGAAACCGATGATGGAATGATGGTTGGTGGATGGATTCTGTTGGCTTGGGGTTGGGGATGACAACTACTGGTTGTTGCTGATAAGACTTATGGTTGCCGATGCCAATGGAGGAGGGTGTGAAAATTGTTGCTGAAGAGGCATATATGTGCCGATGGGGCAGGAGCCGATGAAGACTTGAAGCAGGAACCAATGAAGACTTTATCGTAATTATTAGGGACATAGGAATAGATAATTATTATTTCTTTTTCCATAATTTTCTAGATATGCCTTATATGTAAGAGTCTTGTTTACTTTAGTTGAATCTTAGTCGTGTTCGGTTGTAACTCTTAAGGGCTAGGGTATAAATATAAACCCAGCGGCAATGTAATAATAAATCAATCAACATCAAACACAAGTTTTACATCTTCTTTTTGATGACTTCATCAACTCGCATACTTTTTCTGTTTCCAAGTTCTCAAGGATTCGATGAGTCACACTTGATGATTTCTCGAGTTTCGTGTGAGTACCTCTTGGCCGCGACATCCATGCGCATCGCTGTTGTCGGGACCAAAGTATTCAAGTTATCACCTTTGTAGATTGTTATGTTAAATCGGCTGGCACACTTTGATATCGAAATTGGGTATTAGACCTTTGTGTTTATAGATCTATGTTTGCATCAACAAAAGTGATTGACATGTTCCATTGTTGATGTGTCATCCTGCCCGGAGAACTTAGTAAAATCTGGCACCTTGTACCAATTTGGAAGAGGAATTTGGTCATATGCTGCAGGATATGGTGTCCGATAAGAGTAAGTGTTGACTTTAGATTTTATCCCAAACTGATCTCTCATGACCTCTGCTATCTTATCGGCCCAATAAGCATCGGCATCCTGCCGATGTGCTGGTTGAATCTTTGGTGCCTGCTGATATGCTTCCACGTGTCTCTATGGCATATGATCTCCGGCAAGCAACATGTTGGCCATTGCTTGTGGACCGCCAATCTGCTGGGCAAGATTCATCGGCTGAGCCGCCGGTGCTTGATTCTGAAAACCAGCTTGCATGTAACCTTGTTGAACCCCTGCAATTTGATGATTTTGCTGTGCTGTATGTGGAAAGGGCGACTGTACTAACCAACCATTATTTGTATTCATCGGCACAAGACTTAATGATGGATAGTAATTAATTGTCATTGCTGGATTAACATACCCTGCCTGAGACATAAACCTCTATTATGTCGGCAATGGATTTGCCGATGAGTTTGCATTAGGCATTTGAAATGTCGGCATGTGAAAATTCCCAGTACCTAGTCGCACGGTGGTAGTTTTGGAAAACTGAGGCACTTGAGTCATCGATGAAACTGGAGGTGCCGATGGTATGGGAGCTTTTCCTACTATGTTAGGTATCTGAGATAATCCAGAATTATTTGAAAAAAACTCTAGAGGCATACCATATCCCCACTAGTCAAGAGGAACCTGACTGTTTTGAAATACAGATCCTGACATCGCCGATGCTGATAGATCTGTGTTGAGCTGAACCCACCCTCCAGAAGTCATTGGTTCTAATCCCATCGGTGTTGATTGTTCATTAACCAATCCCGATGTA
This sequence comes from Sorghum bicolor, assembly GCF_000003195.3. Taxonomy (NCBI): domain Eukaryota; kingdom Viridiplantae; phylum Streptophyta; class Magnoliopsida; order Poales; family Poaceae; genus Sorghum; species Sorghum bicolor. Next base: position 32,205,972 of record NC_012877.2, on the reverse strand, counting down.
CTCGGAGGAGACGTAACTTCTATACCCGCAACGGCTGATGGAGCCGATGGAGCAAGAGCCGATGATAATCCTTGCTGATGATAGGCTGGGCCAGCATAAATTGGTGGTGCTTGTCCCTCTTTGAAAGTTTGGATCACAACATTGTAAATGGTGTTGGACAGCACATTGGACTGGTTAATCAAAGCATGATTAATTGCAAAATTACCATCTCTAGCAGTTTACTAGGATTGGGATCAAAGGTAACCTACCGAGGCAACGATAGATCTTGCTTTTGGATGACTTCCCCACTCCTGTTCAGGCTGAAAGATTTCAAACAAAGCTGCTTGTACTCCTCCATAGCCTTCTCCATAGCTTGCTTCTGTTCTTCCCTTTGATCGACCTCTGTCACGCTATTGACGTTGTCCGCATTGAGTTCTGAAGTAAGCATGTTGATCTTTGTTGATTGGTCCCACTGGGTGTGCCAAAAGATGTGTTGATGCAAAAATATATCTGCAAACACAAAGGGCTAATACCCAATTTCGATGCCAAGGCGTGCTAGTCGATTTGACTAATTAATCGACAAAGGTGATAACTTGAATACTTTGGTCCCATCGGCACCTTTCTGCTGATATAATACAATAATCTCCCCATTGTCGATAGGAGTATGATATCCCCATTGCGCACAGATAGTAGTATGATATCCCCATTGCGCACAATCAAAGACACCACCTTCCTTCACACCATCTACAACACTGGATCAGACTGCAACATAATGTCAAAACAGGTATATGATGAGTTATTTCATTTACTTTTATACCCAACATGTATTTAGTTGCAGATGGCGGATCAATCACTAAGGTTCCCTAAAGGAGTGGTCAAGAATTTCATGGTAAAAATTCAAGGACAATATATACCTGCAGATTTTCTACTTCTTGACATGTACAGAGATGATGATTCCTCGATCCTCTTGGGAAGACTGTTCCTCTATACAGCCAAAGCCAACATCTACATCGGATCAGGGCATATCCACTTCAACCTACCTACCGGAAAGGTATGCTGTCAATTTAGAACACAAGTTAACCATGAGCAGATCAGGTAGCAACACAATAGAAGAAGACGCCAAGCCCGCCGTCACGCTGCCCAGTCTCACTGCGCATGGGAAGACTTTGCTAGCAAGATTATGAAATATGAAGATCGCTTCACGGAGCAAGAAGAGAACACGCGAGCACCCCAATAGAGTGAGTGGGTAGAAGAAGCTAAAAGGATGGACGAAATTGCCAAGAAAGAGAAAGAGATCTTAGCCCGATTAGAAGGATGGGAGAAGGAGAACAGAGATGAAGAGTTGGAGCTAGGGAAGAAAGAAGCAAAAGAAACAGAAGCAAGAAGTAAGGAAGACACATGTGACGCATCACCACAAAATGGGGAGTTGATCGAGGATACCTCAGACAATGAACCCACTGAGTAAGTCCTCTGTACTATCTAAGTCCTATCGGTAGACTTTAAATTCCATACCCTAGCCATAAGGTTCGAATGGTAGTTATCTAGTTAAAGTAGCATGCATTAGTAATTTCACTTTAATAACTTAGTAGCATATTTATTTCCCTTGGCATATTAATACAAAATACAAATGAATATTTACTGCTTTAATTACTACATCTTAAATACTAAGGCTCCATGTGGATACCCTATGGTATTTTTCGAAGGAACATCCACTGTGGTGGCGTAAAAATTAAATAGCATTCGTATTTAAAATTTCTGCACCATAAATAGAAAATTCAAAAAGAAGAGAAAAGTAAAATCCTTTCTAAATTAGATAACATTAAAACTACCTCATAAAGGAGATCAGTTACACTTTGGCTGATTGCTAACCCATTAACAAATTCAAGCCTCAAGTTTTGGTTTCTCTTTAAGGAGAGTATTTATGCAGGAATAACATCATAGCAAGGAGAGAGTCTATCAGTGGCGCCCACCGGGTTCGCGACTGGCTAGCTTGCTCTCAAGGACATGTACATCAGATATTGCAACCATCCAGCTTGGGGGAGGAGCATACCCTAGTTATCACTTAATTAAACCTAAGTGATTTTTGAGTCTATATAGTTATAAAAATACAAAAAATATGTGAGCACATGAAGGTTCACCATAGTATCATAGAAAAACATAAAAATATGTAGGCACATGAAGGTCTGCAAGTCTTAGAGTCTTTTTGTGAGTTTATAATTAGTTAAATGTTAGAGTCTGTTAGAGTTAGTCTAAACTAGAGCTAAATAAAAATTGATGAACATTAAAATTTTGTCATGGAAATGATGAATAGTTGCTCTGTTATAGATCTTTACAAGTGCCTAGATTTTAACATGAGATTCTCTCGAGTTTTGGACATTACTGTTTTAATTTGAAGGTTTACTCCAAAACCTGCATCTTGTGGACGCATAAGTTTGACCTAAGTCTAGGTAGTTACTTGATGTGATCTTTGAAAGTCTGAGCTACTATTTATCTTATTCCTAGCATTACCAAGTTCTAGAGATTTATTTTGAAAACCCAAAATCCTACATGATGAGCTCTTGTATGACAAGTTTCAATTCCTACCAATGCCATACATAATATCTATTTAGAGTTAGGAAAACTTTCGCACATTTATGTTGCTTGCTTTGCATTGAGTTTAGTCAACCTTTGTAGTATACCTTATGAGAGTCTTGTCATGCTTTTAAAACCAAGATCACGTACACACTCTAGTTCACATATGCATTATTCCCACACTAGGAGTAATCACCAACATAAACCATACCCATAGGATAAAGCCCTTCATAAAAGCTCTAAGTTTTTAGTATTACCTCTCTGATCATTTATTGTTTTAAAATGATATATGTGGCTATGCAAAAATATAAAAGAAGAAAAGGGAGTAAAAGATGGACAAGTGTCCCAGTAATTAAAATGATGGGTACTAGATGCCTGCCTCCCTATTAAAAATAAATAAATAAATAAATAAAATAATAATAATAAATAATAAAGATATCCCATGTCTTCCCTAAAAAGTTTTAATAGAGAGCTGTTCCCAAAGAAATAGAAATTAGCCACAAATACCACAAATGCACCTATCCACCATACTCCATACACATGCACACATTGGTTTGATTGTATGCCTCGTTTCTTTACAGATCCATTAGTTTACTTTACAATACATGCATCACAAGTTTGCCTATCCTTGTTATTAGCACTCCTATAAGCTCCACCATATATACCTTTAGCTATAGGAGACATAAAATCATGCCTCAAGAGAGAACCACAAAAACCACATACATTGAGAGAGTTGAGGGTGTCATACAATTAAGCTCTGAGTTTTATTCTAAAAAACTCCGAAATAATGATTCTATGAAGAATTTGAGACATAGTGCTTGACCTGATTGTTCTGTCTTCTGATTACTCAAGACTCATGCAAGAGCTCTAAAGCCCCATGGTTAAAGTTAAAATGGGTAAGTTTGAAGATTGGAGCAGTTATTAACTAATTCGAAGGAGAATCTTTGTTTGGGAGCATGTGTAATTGGAAAGAACGAAAACATTGTAGCAACTCTTGATCCAATTACATATTCTGCTTAGGCTTGGTTTGCCAAGGGACTGGCAAAATGTAAGCTTGGGAGAATTGTTGACCGTCGATAACGTCAACTTTTATTAAAACTTTAGACCCGAAGGAAAACATGAAAACACACTAGTCTAGGGTTTTATCTGACAATTTCCACGAGTTTTGCATATTCTGTATTTTCTAGAGTGAATTTTAGGAGAGTTGAAAAGAGGGATTCTATTGCAAAATTAACACGAAACTAATCCGCCATGGCAACATCGCAAACGGGACATGGAAAGACTCTGGAAGACACCGGAAGAGCTAGGCCACAAAGGCTGCCAGGTGGGGCCAACCAGACCCATCCTAGCGCCGGCCGGTGCCCCCCTATTAGGGTTTCACCCCCCTTCTAGAATGTTCCTCCACCACCTACGAGGAGTCATCTCGGCCCTTGGTTAAGTCGGTTTGATCCTATGGCCAAAACCCTAAACCCACCGGACTATAAATATAGGGGTAGACCCCCCTAGAGACACCAAACCATCAACTCATTGATCAAGGCCTCAAGCCATCAAGCATCAAGAGCCTTCAACTTCATCAAGAGCCTTCTAGTTCATAGTTCTACTTAGTTAGATTAGAAGTAGAGGAGATTTAGTTCTTCTTCGGGATCTGGAGCCCCTAGCGTTGGTCTGGAGTGCAAGAGTTCAGTAATAGATCTAGTTCTTACTTTATTGTGTTCAATTTTATATTAGAGAGACTTTATTATTAATAGATTCATATGTTCTTAATTGCAATATTCACAGTCTACTTTGATTATATGTCTATGATAGTTTGGTTTGATCTTATTGAATTCATGTAATTGCTCATATACCGTTTACCTAATAGATCTTTTGGTAGATGGTAGACAATAGGTCGACGTGGTGTCTAGATAGCTTGTTTATCTACAAGTGCACCCTGATGTGCGAGGACGTGTGGTAGACCACGTAGGTGATAGCTACGTTGGATCCTCTATAGTCCACCCTCCGTACGTAGTACTAGCATGGGCGCGGTCGCGAAGGAGGTGACCCTTCTGTCTTAATACCCTCATTAGTTGATGCCTCTTTACATGTAATTATGATATAGGGTTAGCTCAACAATGATTTCTAGATGTACTTGCACTAACTAGAGTTATTCAGTGATGTAGTTATAGAATTACCTTAGATCCAACTACCTAGTTTATCCAACGGCCAACTATGATTATGACTAGTAGATGCTCTGATGATTATCCTTAATTATGATACTTGATGATTATGCTATGATTATTATTTACCGTTATTTATCTTGTGACCTCTGCCTGTTATGAGTAGATTAGAAAACCTTGGTAATATCATCTATTCATCCTATATAATTTCTTATCAATATAATAGATTATAATTTAATACATCGCCTTCCTTGTGGTGTAAATATAAATCGACAACCTGGATACTTCCCTAGATAAAATGCTACAACGGTATAATTATCTGTCCGCTTGTAGAACCCATTTAGTTTACAATTATATTCATATCTTTTATTTCTGCCTAGCCACAATAGTACATGTCAATCTATAATAAATTCCTAGCAATATAATTAGGGATGACAACCTACTTCATGTTTAGGAATGTTAGTAATTAAGGAAGTGGCTAGTTGCTAATTGACAGGTTAATTATGTACCGTGCATTTCTAGCGTTATTGTTAGAGGTAGGGATTATCTCTATTTTTAGTGATGACGGTAGTAAATGTCAACAAGCATTTTTGGCGCCGTTGCCGAGGAAGGCACAATAAACTTAGGATATATTGATAACATATATATGTATGGATAAAGTCATATTACCAATCGATTTCTAACTCAATCAGGTACACCCTTTGTTGTTATTATTTTCTTATCTTATACAGAGTGATGAATGAATGGTTTTTCTCTTCCAAGAAACTTTACTCAAGATCTAGAGAAACTACTTAGAAAGAAGAAGTTTTTAGAAGCAAGGGACAAATTCGAGTCACCATCAAGAACACCCTCTGCTGCTGAAGCTAGTTCTTTAGAGGAGCTAGTTCCAATATTGGAAGAAGAATTTGTAGAACAAGTAGAAGCACAAACAGAAGAGCATTTAGGTGAAAACCTAGCTCCTATGTTTGAAAACATGGCTCAGAAGACACTACAAGAGTTCTCTGCCCCAACAACAGCAAACATTCGGACTGGACCAGCAGTCAACACTGGGGAGAATGGATTCAAGCTCAAGCCTACTCTCATTACCATGGTTCAAGCCAGCTAATTATGTGGAAAAGCTCATGAAGATGCAAGTGCACATTTACAACATTTTCTAGAGATCTGCAGCACCTTCGCGATCAGAGGAGTACCAAAAGATGCTATCTTACTCTGTCTTTTCCTGTTCTCATTATTGGGGAAAGCCAAGCAGTGGTTCTACATCAACGAAGACAAACATAATACATGAGACCTATGCTCGACTGCTTTCCTTGCAAAATTCTTTCCTACAGCCAAGACTAATGCTCTCCGTGGGAAGATTGCATGTTTCCAACAACAACATGATGAATCATTCACTAAAGCATGGGAAAGATTCCAGAATTACATTGAAGACTGTCCTCATCATGGGATAGAGGAGTGGTTGTTAATGCAGACTTTCTATCACGGGCCCATTTCTAGTACCTATGAGTCGATTTAAGCTGCAGCTGGGGGAGCTTTCCTGTCACTTAAGCTCTAGGATGCTAAAGCACTCGTTGAGAAGATGGCCTCAAATTTAACATGCAATGAAGAACATACTCAGCCTCGAAAGAAAGGCGGAGGAATCCATCATCTCAAGGAAGCTGACATGGTCACTGCCAAGCTACACCTCATCATGAAGAAGCTTGACATAGAGAGGAAGGAAGTCATGCACATCAATGATTCCCATGTTACATGTGAAGAACTACCTTCTACAATCATCAACATGCTCACTCCAGATCTCCTTCTTCCATCACTTAGCTTTTGCCGTACACCCAACTGCGCCCTTTGTGTCGCTGATGCCTCCTACAAAGACCATGACCTCATAGTGGACGAAGACATCCATTAAACACAAGGCACTCAACAAGCCATGACTAAACATGGTGAATCTAGAGGTCACCAACATGATCAGGTCAAGAGTCCTAACAAGAACCGAAGGGACAAGGCCAGAGGAGAATGAGGTCATGTACCGCTGTTCATGTTGTTTCTCTTCATTAAGTTAACTGGAGTATGCAAGCAATGGACAATAGTATTTGTGTTCATGTTGTTTAAGTGAACTAGTTGCTTACTTTTTCAACAGGTGGGTGCAGGCATAACAGTGTCCCAAGGCTTATTAGTGCTATAGCTAGTTTCTTCATTCGCAGTTGTGCTTGAAAAGTGACATTGAGAACCATTCGGTAGTAGGGACAGCCACCAGCGACCAATTTGTGCCATGTTACACCAGATAGTCTGCTTGACATTAGCTTGCTTTTTGCAACGCTTCCTCCTTAGCAGACCTCTCCATAGAGTTTTTGTCTACTATGATGGCTACACACATCATTGTAGTCACAATAGATCCCATGCAAGATCTTGCTAGACTACATGCAACCTGTTCATAGATGCACACAATGTATAGCGATGTAGTAGTGAGGCAAAGTATACCACTGCAGCTAGTGTTGCAATGCCTTGAAGGTTAGAAGGTGTTCTACAATGATGAATACCACATCAGCTGATCACTAAGCTTGCGAGCATCAACAACCCAGAGGCCTGCTTCTATGCTCGGCTGCAAACCATATTCATGGAAGAACATGGCACGATCACACTCTGCCTCGACATACTTCAGCATGCCTCCAAAGAAGGCCATGAAGATGTAACTTATGTTCTATCGCTACTGCTCCATAGGTCCAATGGTCATTCCACAAAGGATGACAATGCCCCATGGTTGTTGAGGAAGGTCAAAGGCGATGAAGGGCCACCAGTGCCGTACGCAATGTGGAAGAATAAGAATATGGTGCCTCCAATCTGTCATGCCGCTGTTAGGGGGACCTCCTATGGTGGAATGTGATGGGTCAGGGTCTTCAACCTATCGCCAAGCCAGTGCATCACTAGGAACATCATAGAGGAGGAGACTATGGCAATCGTGTCAGATAGGAAGGATGTAATGAGTGGGGTTTGTTGTGTAGCAAGGAGTGTGGGATTGAATATGAGTGTCTAAGGTTCCTCAAATCACTATATTGGCCACATCAGTAGGATCCAGAGGTCGGATGGTGATTCTTGTAAGATGTAATTATTGTCAACAATATATATGTACATGACACGGATTATGTTTAATACACTCTAAATTGTAAGTTCTATGAATATTTTAGGTCAAATTGAGCATGCATTGCTTACTATGCCTTCTCCTTGTTGACAACCAAGTTAATAGTTATCTGTTCGATTCCAAAAAGATGAAAGCATCAAAAGCAAATCGATGCTTCATGTATCATTCACATGACTTAGGCCACTAATGTATAAGGTACACATGTTGCTACATGACAATGATGATCACTACTACTTGTTCAGTGACACTTGGATAAGAAACTAGTAGTTCACTCTTTAACGAATGTAGTGTATTCAACAAAAGTACTAGTAATTTAACAAAAGTACTAGTACAAAACAGGTTTCCCTGTATAACATGAGACGTGTTTGGAGCCTAAGATAGTCTAACTCTAGGAAATATAGATGATCCAGTTCATGGCAAGTCGATGAATAGTGAAATACAATGATGGCAACTACAGGGGCCATACAACTAGTCCATGGAATCCAACAATTAGGGCCTATTTGGATGAACTAGGACTAGTGATTAGTCCAACTAGTTGGGTTCTATGGACTAGTGAACAAACAACTCGTTGAAGCTTTGGGATGATCCATGTCAACTCTTTCATTGAGTTTACCACCTCCATCCATTGTTTGTCTTGTGCACCTCCACCTTGAGCTTAGCTTCATCACCCTCCTCCTCCTCCTCCCTTTTCTCATCCTCATCGTTGCTGTAGGTGGCCTCATGAATCATGTTGAAGAAGTAGGTGTCGCCAATGTTGAGGTTGTTGCCAGAGCAGAAGTTGGCCCACCTGTACTTGATGGACACTCGCAAGACTTTGTTCATGGGGGTCCTCTCCAAGCCCACGAACTAGGACTACCTAGCCATTTGTAGCTTGAGCATGTGTCACTGCTTGTAGTTGTGTGCTCACTCAAAGTCCACTAGCATGTTTTTTGCTTCGCACAAAAAATACTAATGACAAAAAGGACAACGGTAACTTGAGACATCATCGGTACATTCTGTGTCTCACACGAGTGCACACCAGATACTTCTCTTTGAGGTGGTACTTCCTTCAGGATCATTGCAAAACTCCTTGGCTCCATGATGGGCAAGGAGAGCTGACTACCGCCAGCCTCAAAGTCATGTGGGTACTACTTGCAGTAGGTGGTAAGGTTAGAGACCTTTATGTTAATCTGTGACCAGCCATTGTACCACAATACAAGAGAGAACCCGTCTTTGAGGTCGAGGGTGTGGGTAAAGTGCTTCCATCATCGACAGAAATATAAGTGACCACTTGGTGACATCGGGGAACACCTCCACCTTCCATCGAGCCAGGCTCTGCTCATTGTCCAAGCAAAGCTTGAGTATCCACAGATCTCAAATGACCTAGGCAATTGCAGTCGGTAGCATCTACCTGCACAAAGACGACATAGATAGATAGAGGGACAAGTTCATTCCCAATCACACTAGTAGATCAGATTTAGCAAATTAAAAATAGGGATCTCTAAAGCACTTTAGGTCACTCTGCCTTGATCCTACCATGTCTTCTTGTAGCCTTGCCGTGCCAATTAGGGAATCCATGCTGATATATCTCTATTCTTGTTCTCCTCTCGAGGAGGGCTATCACACCCTAGTTTTCAAAAGAAAACAAGATTCACCATATGTGTGTCTAAGAAGTCTACACATATAATGATAGAATAGAATATCAAAAAATGGTTACATAGTGGAAAAACATACTAACATTAACACTTACAATTATCAGAGTTACATGGAATGGGTGCTAAACCTTTTCTCGAGCTACAATCTTCTAATGGATAGCTAACTAGGGGCTCCGTACACTAAGCACAGTGGCGAATCTAGGAAAAATCATCGCTGGGGTCGGTCTAGAATTTGAGTCATAAGGCCATAACTAAAGTTGACAATAATCTAACACCATACATAAATATATATAAATATATTACAAATAGTAACTAGTAAGCATTCATAAATGGAAAAAATGTAACAATAACATATCTTGAGCAACAAAAATATTTACAATAGTGGTTACCTCTTATAGCTTCACCCTACGAGTACGACTAGCCATATTCTAGAAACAAACTTGTCTGTGTTTTGACCCCGGGGGTGACACCAACGAGTGAATTTGTATGCGTGCTCCCTTTTCTGGATGGTGATACAAGAATGACACAAAGATTTATCCTGGTTCGGGCAAAAGAAGGCCCTACATCCAGCAGGGGGAGACTTTGTATTATCTTGCACCTAAGTGCTTGTACAGGGGTGAATGCAAGCGGATGTGGCCAAGAGTTCTAAGTCCTAGCCGGTGGTGGTGTGTGAGAATTGTGTTTTATGAGTTGTATCTCCTATCCCAGATGTTGTCCTCAGTGTCCCCTTTTATAGTTCCAAGGGGAGACCTAGGTTACAGAGTGTAGGCATTAGAATAAGTCTCGATAGGGGTATGGCGCTAGCCTACTCGAGGCTTCCGTACCAGCGTAGCCTCGAGCCATCTTGTTACGGGGTACTTTGGTGATGATGGTGCGCACGTTCCCTGAATTCAACTCCTGTACATCGTCTTGTATTGGCTTAGGCGCGAGCATGCTTGTACGTCGTGGCAGTAGTCATGTCTGGGGTGGTTGAAATGCTGACTTCCATCACCAGATCCTTTCCTAGGAAGGAACGTGTCTACTCGAGGGTTGGGCGGCTCGAGCATCCTCGTTACGTGGAAGTGCTGACTTTGTGCGTCTCGAGGGGTGCCGTGATGGGATATTACGCCTGCAGCACTGTGTTGAGTCGTACCTTTATCCAATCTTGGGGATAAAGCTGGAAAAAGTGGAGATTTGACGGGTGCTTGTTCCCCTATCATGCTTCCCGTGACTGTCGTGTTAGGTGGGAGCATGGCAGTCAGATTTAATGCCCTGACTTCCGTACTCGCGACAGGTAGCGGGGGACGCTTTTGTGCTCGAGTCCCGTTGATTCGCTCGACGCTATTTCCATATTCGATGGTTGCTGGCCATCGAGCCCTTGTCGATCCACTAGACTCTGTTTCTGTGTTCGAGGCCACGATCGACACCGCGCCTCAGTGATCATGTATTCATGTCGGAGCGTCGAGCTGGAGCCTTGATTTGTTTGTGAATCCTCTCATTGTGGGTGTTGGCTGGGATACCCCCTATTGACATCCTTGACAGCAGCCCTGAGCCTCTGTTCAAGCACTTGTGTTCGAGCAGAAGTTCTTCCGACGGTCGAGTTTCCGTGTAGCGACCCCCGTGGGGGTAGCCCCCGAGCCCTCGGAGGAGTCTTGGACTCCTTTGAGGGCTGTATTGCTTTTTCAGATGCGACCACTCCCAATCTTCCTTTTGACCGAAGGGCGTTCGTTCTGGAAGAGAGCCTCCGACCTTCGTTGGCTGGCTTTACCTTTTCGAGGCTAAGAGCGTGACGTGCTCCCGGTGGAGTGAGCGTCATCGTCTTGGGTGAGCTTCTATCGGGTAATCCAAGCGAGAACCCATGCCCCATTCAATGGGGTTGGCTGCAGACCGGAGGCGTTCTCATCAAAGCTAGGCTAGCGCGGTCGAGGATACTGGTCTCGTTCGATACAGTCCAGTGGCTCGACGCCTCCCTCCGTGGGGATTGCTCTCAACCTTCTTGCCCCTGCCTTGGATACTCCTAGCGAGTTCTCGAGGCAGGCCTCGTTTTCGACCCCTTGCTGGGCGCCCCTGACTCTGGTACTCGAGGGCGACCGTCGAACCCATCCGGTGGGCCGGTCTGCGCTCCCTCGAGGTTCTTATGGCGGCGCGCGCCTGCCTTACCTTGCGACGGAAGGAACGATCGTGGCAGTTCGCTTTCTTGCTGTTGAGGGTCCTTATTGCTCACATTTAACCATCAACTAATCATGGAAAAGGATCCAAATGCAACCAACACCTAGACTTAGGGTTTTATCTCATAGAATTCCACGAGTTTAGGTGTTTGTCTATTTCTGCAGGGGGTTATCAGGAAATATGGAGAAAAGGCCCACATGTCAGGTTTACATAGAGATATTAACGTGTGTGCCAATTTTCTATCATCTAGAAGACTCCAGAAGCCACGGGAACGAACGCGAGGCCGAGCGGGCCTAGGGGTAGGGCTCCCGCCCTCCCCCCTTGGGCACCCACCCAGGTGCCTCGGCCAATGAGGCCCCGCCTCGTGGATCATGCTCCACCGACCTAAGGGATTAAGGAAAACTGTGCGATTAAGGTCGGTTTGATCCGACGGCCCCCTAGCCCCTAGAGGAGACAATCTCTTCTACAGAATCAAAGCTACGGTTTCAATTATTCATCCAAGTAGAGAGGATCCCTCTAGTTCTAGTTCATCTAGTTCTAGTTCTAGTTAGTTCTTGTTGTAATCTAGAAAATAGGGAGAGAGAAGAGGAGAGCGGAGGAGGAGCCAGATCTGTCGGATCTTCCTCAACATTGTACTTTTGCAGCAACTGGACGTTCTTCATCGTTCTCCAAGTTCTTCAATTCATAATTCCTGAGTTCTTTGATTACTTTTATTTACATTCAAGTTATTTATTGGATTCCTGCTTGCATCAAGTGCTCTAGTCTTTGCAACACTAGAGTAGTAATTAATAGATTAGACGTGGTGTTTAGTCTTGCAATTACCTATTATTGCACCCAATCCTACGGATTGTTGTGGTAACCCTAGGGTAGTGATAGCCCTAACGGTCGACGTATTCCACCTCGTTCGGATCGGTGTTTGTAGGACTGTAGTGAGAGATTCCTAGCCCCCTTCTCATCTCTTTCCGTGGTTAGTGTTCTGATGTCATGAAATACATAATCTTTGAAGTAATTCTTCATTCTTAGATCAACTAGAGAACTCTCAGGAAACTTCCTCTCTTTCCACCAAAAATAATTATATAGTTATCCTTGGGCGATTTTGAGTCTTAATTAGTACACTCACGTTCTCTATGGAAAATCGATACTCTCGAATACACCCGGGTGAAAGCTACATCGATATCTGTGCGCTTGCGGATTTTTTCTGTTTGCGTTTAAGATACCCAACAAGCTTTCTGGTGCCATTGCCAGGCAACGGTAGCTGTGCTAGTTTCGAACCAAGTCATCCGTGTATCCTTTTTCTTTTCCTTTTTTACCACACTCACCTTACCATTTTCGCCGTACCACATGGATTTCACTCCTATCTATAAACTGTTTGCTCCAAAGGGTGAGTTATTAGAGCCACCACCATCATCACATCCAATTCTTACAAATGGCTATGACCTCGGCCCTGATCTAATAGCCATGATTCAGGAGCAACTCTTCTCTGGGCAAGTAGATGAAGATCCATACACCCACCTTAGAGAATTCGAGCAGTTGTGCTCTTGCCGATCTATTTCCGGCATGACACAAGAAACCCTTAAATGGAAATTATTTTCGTTCTCCCTTTTGGGAAGAGCAAAAAAGTGGTATGCTCATTCTGTAGGAGGCGTTAATGGAAATTGGGATGAACTTCGGGACAACTTTTGTCTCGCTTTCTTCCCACTTTTTCGAATCGCTGACCTTAGAATCGAAATTCTTACATTCAAACAAAGAGAGAAGGAAACTTTAGGAGCAGCTTGGGCTAGGTTCTCAAGCCTTACTAATTCCGGTCCAAACCTTTCCCCGCCTGACCATGTACTGTACTACCACTTTTATCGTGGTCTAAACAAGGAAGCTGCTCTTCACCTCGACATTGCCTCAGGAGGCTCATTCGCACACAAACTCATAGACGAGGGGAGAGCTATCCTAGAGAGAATCCTTGAAAATACCCCTTACACAGGCATTTATGATGAGTTTCCTGAAAAAGAAAAAGAAGTCGAGCCTGATCCTAAACCAAAAGATGAGGAACTTGCAACCGAGTTAGAAATTCCACCTGGCCCATCTATTAATTTGGTTGTAGAGAAACCTCCCGATAAGGGAATGCAAAACCAACTAAGGGATGATGAACCACCACCATTAGAGCTTCCCTTTGAATTCGAGGAAGATCTTTTTGAAGATTATGGAAACACCTCAAATTTTCCTATCCAAACATGACCTCTAGCAGGGACCACTCAATCTGTTCTAAGAGTAGAATCTATTGACATAGAACACATCAAAAGCCTTTCGGCTATTCTGAGTTACGAATGACTAACAAAAGCAGAGCTGTCTCCTAAGGTAGCTCGGATCATCACTCCTTCAACCATTCTTCTGTGCCAAATTAGAGGGTCCGCTAGGAAGGTCCACTACAAACCATATGTTGGGATAAATGTTATTTCCAAGGAGTTAGCTGACACTCTTTATCCCATCGAGTCCATAACCCCATCCCAAAAACTTTTACAAAATCCATCTGGATTAATTCTAGAAAGCCATGGGGTATTAAGGCAGTTCCTGTTAAAATCAAGGACTCTGGAATATGTCTAGATTTTCACATTTTTGACATACCGAAGATTCCCCTCTTGATTGGCAGACCAATCATGAAACTTCTACAAGAACAACCACAACGAGGTCATTTAGACTTCAAGGTTGGGAATTCCACTATTGTTGTTCCTCTTGCTAGATCAATTAACAAGATAGTGGAACCCAAACTTGAACCAGATCCTCTTGAGGAAATCTTAATGCTGACTCAAGAGGAGATGGCCCAACCATTCTTTAATCATGAACACTTTGTTCAAGAAGAAGAAGAGTTGGTAGAACCCATTGAGCTAGATAAAAATGAACAACCTTCACCTCCTTCGATAGAGTTAAAACCTCTTCCTTCTGGCCTTAGATATGTCTTTTTGCACAACAACCCAAAAACTCCAGTAATTATCACTGACAAGCTTTCCGATTATGAAACACAACTTGTCACTATTCTTGATAGGCATAGATCAGCATTTGGCTACTCTCTCGAAGATCTCACGGGCATTAGTCCCATTCTCTGCACCCATCGTATCCCTATTGATCCCAATTTTACACCTTCAAGGGAACCAGAATCGAGACTTAACAATGCTATGCGAGAGGTTGTTAAGAAAGAGGTCCTCAAACTCTATCATGCTAGGATTATATATCCTGTGCCACATAGTGAGTGGGTTAGCCCTGTCCAAGTAGTGCCAAAGAAAGGAGGAATGATGGTCGTTAGGAATGAGAAGAATGAACTCATCCCTCAACAAATTGTCACTGGGTGGTGTATGTGTATTGACTATCGAAAACTCAACAAGGTACAAAAAAAGATCACTTTTTGTTACCCTTCATTGATGAAATGTTGGAACGGCTTGCAAACCACTCTTTCTTCTGTTTCCTTGATGGGTTATTCTGGATATCACCAAATCCTAATCCACCCAGATGACCAAGAAAAGACTACCTTTACATGTCCGTATGGAACTTATGCATACCGATGAATGTCGTTCGGATTGTGCAATGCTCCAACTTCTTTCCAACGGTGCATGATGTCTATTTTCTCGGACATGATTGAGAATATCATGGAGGTTTTCATGGATGATTTTACCGTCTATGGCAAAACCTTCGATCATTGTTTGGATAATTTAGATAGAGTCTTGCAGCGATGTGAAGAAAAGCACTTAATCCTAAACTGGGAGAAATGCCATTTTATGGTTCAGGAAGGAATAGTGCTAGGACATAAAGTGTCCGAACGTGGTATAGGGGTGGACAAAGCAAAGATTGAAGTTATTGAAAAACTTCCACCTCCCACGAATGTGAAAGGAATCCGTAGCTTTTTGGGACATGCAGGGTTCTATAGACGCTTTATCAAGAACTTCTCTCAAATTGCTAGACCCCCAACTAGTCTCCTAGCTAAGGATGCACCTTTCATCTTTAGTGATGAGTGTCATGAATGTTTTCAAACTCTTAAGAAAGCACTCATCTCAGCCCCGATTATCCAACCACCTGATTGGAATCTTCCTTTTGAGATCATGTGTGATGCTAGCAATTTTGCGGTTGGTGCCATTTTAGGACAAACTAGGGATAAAAAGCATTATGCCATATCCTACGCTAGCAAAACCTTGTCTGGACCATAGCTCAATTACACTACAACTGAAAAAGAGCTTTTGACTATTATCTTTTCTATAGACAAGTTTAGATCATACTTAGTGGGGGCAAAGATAATCATCTATTCAGACCATGCTGCTCTCAAGTACCTCCTCACTAAGAAACATGCTAAGCCTCGTCTAATTCGATGGATTCTTCTACTCCAAGACTTTGACATAGAAATCTGAGATAGGAAGGGGGTAGAGAATTCCGTAGCTGACCACTTGTCTAGGCTTCAATATAAGGAAACACATGATGAGCTTCCCATAAATGACTACCTAAGGGATGACACCCTGCTTAAGATAACACATGTAGATCCATGGTACGCAGACATCGTAAACTTTATAGTAAAAGGCTATGTCCCACCAGATACAAACAAAAGGAAGTTGCTTCACGATAGTCGTTTCCACCTTTGGGATGAGCCATATCTTTTCCGAGTCTGCGCTGATGGACTCCTGAGAAGGTGTGTTCCTATGGCTGAGGCTACTCAAATTATGGAAAGATGCCATGCCTCGCCATATGGAGGACACTATGGAGCATTCTGGACACATGCTAAAATTTGGCAAAGTGGCTTTTTTTGACCAACGATGTATGAAGATACAAAGGACTTTGTCAGGAGATACCACTGATGTCAAAAACATGGGAATATCAACTCACGAAATGAAATGCCTCTCACAAATAATCTTCAAGTAGAACTTTTCGATGTATGGGGCATTGATTTCATGGGGCCATTCCCTATGTCCGGGAATTGCGAGTATATCTTAGTAGCTGTGGACTATGTGTCCAAATGGGTAGAAGCCCTACCTTGTCGATCAGCTGATTCAAAACATGTCAAGAGAATGTTCCATGAAGTAATCTTTCCTCGCTTTGGTATACCCCGGATAGTTATAACCGATGGAGGTTCCCACTTCATCGACAAAATCTTCTGGAAGTACCTAGCTTATCATGGAGTTTGACACAACATCGCAACACCATACCATCCTCAGACTAGCGGTCAAGCCGAAACATCTAATAAACAAATCAAAAATATTTTACAAAAGACCGTAGATGAGATGGGTAAGGGGTGGAAGGACAAACTTCCTGATGCACTTTGGGCATATAGAACTGCATTCAAAACACCCATAGGCATGTCACCTTATCAACTTGTATATGGAAAAACTTGTCATTTGCCTGTGGAAGTAGAGTTTAAGGCTCATTGGGCACTCAAGAAATGGAACATGGATCTCTACCTTGCTAGCGAGAATCGTCTGATGCGAATATCTGAGCTAGAAGAATGGAGAGAGAAAGCCTACCACAATTCAAGGATCTATAAGGAGAGAGAACAAAACGATGGCATGATAAGAGAATCAAGCACAAGGAGTTTAAGCCTAGAGATAAGGTTCTACTATTCAAATCAAGAGTTAAGCTCTTTAGGCATGGTTAGCTACGAAGTAAGTGGGATGGACCATACAAGGTTATTGACACCTCAACTCATGGAGCCATTACCATCCAAGACGACATAAGTAACACTTTTAAGGTAAATGGTCAACGCTTGAAAATCTATCTCGAGCCACAAAACAACCTGGTAGAGGAACTTGATGTGATTGAGTTCATAGAATTCTCACATTAAGCTCTCATAAGCTCTAGACAATTACCTAACCCTTAACATGCTCCACGAGTTTTGTTGTCTATTTGGGTTGTGCAGGATTTTGAGGCTTAAGAAGAGTGAGACCAAACATGCAAGCCACAAGAGTGAACGACTATGTCAACATCCAGCTTGGGGGAGGCACCCCCACGTGTATCTAGATAAGTATTACTTTTCTTTCTTGGTTTTATTTACTAGTATTCGGAAATAAATAAATAAAATGCATAATCATGAAACCAAACAAAGTTTTTTTTGAGTAATATACAATAGTTTTGTGTAATCCTAAGTTTTAAATAAAATAAAAAGAAAGTTTGATCCAAGTCTAGGTAATTGACAAACATGATATGAGAAGGTCTGAGCTACTATTTAACTTGTTCCAAGTTTCGCTAGAGTTCTGGAGATTTTATCTTTTGAAAATCTAAAAAATTCAAAAAAAAGAGATCCTGTTTGTCATAATACCTAGAGTCTTATAAGATATAAATATTAAAACTATGGGCACTTGCTTTGTTCAAGCCATTGTTAATTGTTGTAGTTTTGGTTGAGAGAATTATCATGCTCCAAAGATCAAGATATTTTTGTTTTAAAAATGAAAAGATTCACTCTTCTGAAGTATTATTGCGTTAGAGGCATGGGACTATGCAAAAATTTGATTCGAAAAAAAGAGTGAGACGAGAGGTAAAAATGGACAAGTGTCCGATAGTAGAATTAGGGGTAATTGGTGCCCACTTGAAAAAAGAAAAAGAGAGACACTGAAAAAAAGAAAGAAAAAAATTATAGCCCATGGTCCCTCTAATAAGAAATATGCCAGTAAGAGACGACAAACTTTCCAAAATGGTCAAAGGTCTTGATCTAGGAGTATGACATACCTCTCCCTTGCTCCGAGCATTGACATAGCAAAATGCAAAGTAAGTATGCTAAAACTTTTAAAGCTCTAATTATATATCTTTCGAGAAGCAGGCAAATGCCTCAGTTTTATTTTGGAAACTTAAAAAAAACTCCAGAACAAAGGTAAGACAGAAGAACTTGAGACATAGTGCTTGACTTGATCGTTCTGTTTTTCAATCACTTAAGACCTTAGTGATAACTTAAAAACCCTGTAGTAAGAGGTATAAAAGTAACCCCTGTTTTCTTGCTGATTTTAGCTTTGCTCAGGGATGAGCAAAGGTTATGCTTGGGGGAGCTTGTTGACAGTCCTTAAAGCTCACATTTAATCATCAACTAATCTTGGAAAAGGATCCAAATGCAACCAACACCTAGACTTTGGGTTTTATCTGATAGAATTCCACGATTTTTGGTGTTTGTCTATTTCACAGGGGGTCATCAGGAAATATGGAGGAAAGGCCCACACGTCGGGTTTACATAGAGATATTAATGTGTGCGCCAACTTTCTATCATCTAGAAGACTCCAGAAGCCACGGGAACGAACGGGAGGCCGAGCGGGCCCGGGGGCAAGGTGCCCGGCCTCCCCCCTTGGGCGCCCGCCCAGGTGCCTCGGCCAACCAGGCCCCGCCTCATGGATCATGCTCCACCAACCTAAGGGATTAAGGAAAACCATGCGATTAAGGTTGGTTTGATCTGACGGCCCACATTCATTTGGAGGGGCTATATAAGCAGGTCGCTTGGCCCCCGGAGGAGACAATCTCTTCTACAAAATCAAATATAGGGTTTCAATTATTCATCCAAGTAGAGAGGATCCCTCTAGTTCATCTAGTTCTAGTTCTAGTTCATCTAGTTCTAGTTCATCTAGTTCTAGTTCATCTAGTTCTAGTTCTAGTTAGTTCTAGTTGTAATCTAGAAAATAGAGAGAGAGAAGAGGAGAGCGGAGGAGGAGCCGGATCTGTCGGATCTTCCTCAACATTGTACTTTTGCAGCAACTGGTTTGTTCTTCATCATTCTCCAAGTTCTTCAATTCATAATTACTGAGTTCTTTAATTACTTTTATTTACATTCAAGTTATTATTGGATTCCGGCTTGCATCAAGTGCCCTAGTCTTTGCAACGCTAGAGTAGTAATTAATAGATTAGACGTGGTGTTTAGTCTTGCAATTACCTAGAATTGCACCCAATCCTGTGGATTGTTGTGGTAACCCTAGGGTAGTGACAGCCCTAACGGTCGACGTATTCCACCTCGTTTGGATCGGTGTTTGTAGGACCGTAGTCAGAGCTTCCTAGCCCCTTCTCATCTCTTTCTGTGGTTAGTGTTCTGATGTCCCGAAATAAATAATCTTCGAAGTAATTCTAGATTCTTAGATCAACTAGATAACTCTCAGGAAACTTCCTCTCTTTCCACCAAAAATAATTATATAGTTATCCTAGGGCAATCTTGAATCTTAATTAGTACACTCACGTTCCCTGTGGAAAATCGATACTTTGGAATACTCCCAGGTGAAAGCTACATCGGTATCCATGCGCTTGCGGATTTTTTCTGTTTGCGTTTAAAATACCCAACACTTGCCCGTTGGGTGCGCCTTTTTAGGAGGAAGACGTTGCGGTGCAGTTTCGTTGGCGGAATTCGTAACGTCCTGTCAGAGAGAGGAATAAGACCGTTAGGCGGCGCATTTATTGGGGAGGTTACCGCGTTTGTCGGATCCGCCCATTGGGGGGTATCTATAAATATCGGGGGGTCGTCCGGCTACCGTCTCTTCCGCATTCCGCCATTGCCAACGCTCTTGCTCTCCTGCACTTCCCTGCGCGCCTGCGACACACCACACCCTCGAGTAGAGAGATCCATAGAGTCGCCCTGCACCTCCTGACAAGATGCCTGTGAGACTCATCGCCGCTGACGATTGGCGCCCGTCGTCTATGACGGAGCGTCGATTTAGGGATTTGGAGAAGGAGGGGCTCCTGCGCCCCCGTGAAAGCCCTAGTTTGGTTTTGGATAATTGATGAAACCCTAGTACTAACCTCTATACTAAGTGTGTGTAGACTTAATGAGGTTGGTACATGCCAATTGATGGAGCAAGTGATGATTATAGTGATGATGGTGATGACCACAAGATGATCAAGTGGTCAACTTGGAAAAGAAGAAAGAGAAAAACAAAACCCTATGGAGATCAAGGCAAAGGTATTGCTTAGTGTTTTGGTTTTGGTGATCAAGACACCATAGAGGGTGTGATCACATTTAGGATAGATAGCCGTACTATAAAGAGGGGAATTCTTTGGCTAAGCGGTTATCAAGTGCCACTAGGTGTCATTGTTCATGTGCATGCATTTAGAACCTACTAAGCTAACTTAACTCCTTTGAAGTAAATGATTGTGAAAATGCTAACACACGTGCACATGTTGGTTTACACATTGTGGTGTTGGCACACTTTGAGAAGGAGGTGGAGTTTGCTGGGTAGAGAGATGATGGATTCGGCGCTTTTTGAGAAAGTGAAGTGCATATCTTCTCTTGCGCCACTGGGAAAATTGGACAAGTCACGGGAGTGTTTCTCGTTGAGGAACACTCACCGGACGCTGGCTTCTGGAGCACCGGACACTGAGTCTGAGCGTCCGGTGCAGTCAGTGCCTGGCTCAGCTAGGGTAAGGCACCGGACGCCAGGCACCGGACGCAGGCTGGAGCGTCCGGTGTTCTGAGTCCGGTGTCTGCGCGTTTTGCAGTGCTCCCTAGGTTTAAGTCCGGTGAGCACCGAACATAGGCTGGAGCATCCGGAGCTCAGCGTCCGGTGACCTCGCGTGTTTGCAGACCTCTTTGTGTTTTAGACCGGTGTGCACCGGACGCGTCCGGTGCCAACTTGACCACGTCCGGTGCCCTGCAGGTGACCATTAGAGATCGACGCGCGGTGTTCCTTTGGCTGACACATGGACGCTCTGTTCCAGCGTCCGGTGCCTCCTGAGTAGCGTCCGGTGACCCCGAGTTCAACCCAGTGACAGAGCCAACGACTCTTTTTGTTTGAGGGGCTAAATATGTGTTTGGCCGGCTTGGGGCTCACTCTCTTGGCATTCTAACATAATTGACATCCTTGTGAGCCTAAGCAAACACCTCCCACTCATCTCCTTCATAGATTATACATCTTTGTGATAGTGGGAGTGATTCCAAGTGCATTTGCTTGAGTGATTGCATCTAATGGCACTTGGGGATCATTTTAGCTGCGGTTTTCTTGTTACTCTTGGTGGTTACCGCCACCTAGACGGCTTGGAGCAGTGGAGGTGGATTGGCACGAGTTGGTGATTGTTCGTGGCCTCCCGGTGATTGTGAGGGGTCTTGTACCTTCCCTGGCGTAGAGCCGAAAGGTAACTCTAGTGGATTGCTCGTGTCATTGAGTTACCTCACTTTTGGGTAGGTTCTTGTGGTGTCATAATGAGGAGGAGGTTCGTGCTACACCTCTTAGCCACCGAACCACCAAGTGTTGGTCGACACAATAGGGACGTAGCGTGCCGGGAAGCATGTGAACCTCAGGAGAAAAATTATGTGTCTCCATTGTGATTGTTCATTGGATTTCTCTCGGTGATTGGACTTCATATTATTGATTGGTTCATCCCCTCTATGTGACGGTATAAAGTTCAAACCATCTCTTTTACATTCCCGCAAACTAGAGTAGCCTACTTACTTGTATAGAAACTTTAGGTAGCTTTCTAGTGTAAGTAGTGACATAGGTCTTGTGTGCCTAATGATTATATCAACTAGAATTGTTGGATAGGTGGCTTGCAAACACCCCATTAGAGCTAGAGCAAAAAGCTTCGCTTTGTTATTTACTAACCTCTTGCTCTAGTGAGTTTGTAGAATTTTTAAATAGGCTATTCACCCCCTCTAGCCATATTAGGACCTTTCAAGTGGTATCAGAGCCGTGGTCACCGTTTGTGAAGGCTTAACAACCTCAGTGCTCAAATTATGGTTCAAATAGTGTTCAACAATGTTGGGGGCACACCACCGTTCTTTGATGGCACAAGCTCTTTTGACTATTTGAAGAGAAAAATGAAGATGTACCTTGGATCAATCAATGATAGAGTGTGGGAAGTCACGGAGAATGATTTTGTGATCCTTGACCCCGCTAACCCCACCGACAATGAGAGAGCAAACAAGCAATGCAATACAATGGCTCTCAACACAATCTATAATGGCATTGATTCAAAGGTATTTGAACAAGTCAAAGATCTTGAGAGAGCAAGTGAAGTGTGGACAAGGCTAGAAGAAACATATGAGGGCACTACAGCGGTAAAAAGTGCCAAATTGTATATGCTCAAGGACAAGCTATCCAACTTCAAGATGAAGGATGATGAGTCTATACCGGAGATGTTCTATAGGCTCCAAGTCATCATCAATGATCTCAAGGGCCTTGGTGAGAAAGTGAAAGATGAGGACTTCATTCACAAGTTCTTGATGTGCTTACCCAAGAGGTTCAAGACATTGAGAACAATCATCTTTAGAGGTGGATTGACGGGTGTATCTCCTAATGAGGTACTTGGAGATGTCATGACTGAAGATCAATACAATGACAATGATGATGATGAGGTCATGAAGAAGGATGATGATGATAAGAAGAAGAAGAGTGTAGCATTCAAAGCTAGCTCTTCATCCAAGAGCAAGAACAAGGGCAAGGCCAAGAAGGAAGAATCAAGTGATGAGGAGTGCTCTAATGATGATAATGATGATGAAGCACTAGCACTCTTCGTCCGCAAGTTTGGCAAGATGATGAAGAAGAAGGGCTACCACACAAGAAAGAGAAGGGACAACTCCAAAAATAAGGAATATGTGAGGCTATGCTACAAGTGCAAGAGCCCCGATCATATTGTGGCGGATTGTCCATACAATAGGATCATGATGAGCATGAGAAGAAGAACAAGAAGGAGAAGAAAGAAAAGAAAGAGAAGAAGATGGTCTTCAAGAAGAAGAAGAAGGGTGGATCCTATGTTGTGACATGGGATAGTGACGCTTCTTCGGATGATGATTCTAGTGATGATGACAAGGCATCCAAGAAGAAGGCACTTGCAAGCATTGCTATCAACAAGCCATCACTCTTCGACACTCCTTCATGCTTCATGGCCAAGGG
This sequence comes from Sorghum bicolor, assembly GCF_000003195.3. Lineage (NCBI taxonomy): Eukaryota > Viridiplantae > Streptophyta > Magnoliopsida > Poales > Poaceae > Sorghum > Sorghum bicolor. Next base: position 32,182,544 of record NC_012877.2, on the reverse strand, counting down.
CCACAAGGTACAATACGATGAGAGTGAACGTAAAAGTGAACATGAACATGATAGTGATAGTGATGATGAAAATGAATTCACTAATGAACAACTCGTGGACATGTTAGAGCAAGCTGATTCTCTCATTCAATCTAAAAAGAAGAAGTGCAATGAATTGGCCAAGAAGTTAAAAGCTCTTGAGCAATCCTTTGATGAGCTAAATGCTAATCATGAGAGGCAAGTGGAAGCCCAAGAGAAGCTTGGCAAAGCTCACATCAAGCTTGAAAAAGCTCACTCCTTGTTATTAGAAGAGAACAAGGAAAAGGTTGTTGTATCATGTGATGTGGGCACAACATGTGACTTAATTAAAGAATCACCCAACCCACCTATTGTTATTGCCACTAACTCTTCTTATAGGTCTTCATCCACCACCACCAACTCTACCTCCACTTCTAGTGTTAGTGTCACTTGTGATACCTCACTAAAGGTTGAGAATGAGACTCTCAAGAGAGAGGTGGATGAGCTCACTCACGCCCTAGGCAAGGCCTATGGTGGTGAGGCCCGCTTGCTAAAGTGCTTGGGTAGCCAAAGGTTTTCTCTTAATAAAGAGGGATTAGGCTATACCCCCAAGAAAGGCAAGAAAGCCTTTGCAACTCACAAGCCTAGCTTTGTGAAGAGAAATGGTCGGTATTGCAACAAATGCAAGCAAGTTGGGCACTTAGAGCTTAATTGCAACAAAATGAACAAGAACAAGAAAAATGCTAATGTACCTTACATTCCTTTTGATTCATGTTATGTGCTTACCAAGGGTGAGAAGGGTGTGCATGCTAAGTTTGTTGGTACACCAGTTGTGGGTCCAAAGAAGAAGGACATTAGGGTACCAAAGAGCTTAGTCACTAACCTTCAAGGACCCAAACAAGTATGGGTACCTAAGAAACATTGATTTGTTTTGTAGGTAAACTATAAAGCTGGAGGAAGACATTGGGTGATTGATAATGCCTGCACACAATACATGACCGGTGATTCAAGAATGTTCAATTCAATCAATCCAAATGATGACAATGGTGTTGATAGTATCACATTTGGTGACAATGGCAAAGGCAAGGTCAAAGGGCTTGGTAAAATTGCTATATCCAATGATTTGAGCATTTTCAATGTGCTACTAGTAGAGAGCTTGAACTTCAATTTGCTATCCGTAGCTCAACTTTGTGATCTTGGTTTCAAATGCATATTTGGAGTTGATGATGTAGAGATCATAAGTGTAGATGGCTCTGACTTGATTTTTAAAGGCTTTAGATATGAGAATCTATACTTGGTTGATTTCAGTGCTAGTGAAGCTCAATTGTCAACATGCTTGCTAACTAAATCTAGCATGGGTTGGTTATGGCATAGAAGGCTTGATCATGTTGGAATGAAACAATTGAATAAGTTAGTCAAGCATGATCTTGTTAGAGGCTTGAAAGATGTCACATTTGAGAAAGACAGGCTTTGTAGTGCATGTCAAGCCGGAAAGCAAGTAGGCAACACTCATCCAAAAAAAGCATCATGTGTACATGCAAGGCATTTGAGTTGTTGCACATGGACTTATTTGGACCAACCACATACACAAGCATTGGTGGAAACAAATATGGATTTGTGATAGTGGATGATTTCACAAGATATACATGGGTATTCTTTCTTAGTGACAAGAGTGATGCTTTTGCAACCTTCAAATCATTTGTCAAGAGAATACACAATGAGTTTGAAACAACCATCAAGAAAGTGAGAAGTGACAATGGAAGTGAATTCAAGAATACAAGAATTGATGAGATTTGTGATGAATTTGGTATTAGGCATCAATTCTCGGCCAAGTACACTCCAAACAATCAAATGGTCTTGTAGAGAGGAAAAATAGAACCTTGATTGACATGGCAAGATCAATGTTGAGTGAGTACAATGTAAGTCATTCTTTTTGGGCCGAAGCAATCAACACGGCTTGCTACTATAGCAACCGACTCTATTGTCACCCAATGATGGAGAAAACACCATATGAGATCTTGAATGGAAGAAAGCCCAACATTGCATACTTTCGGGTTTTTGGTTGCAAATGCTACATATTGAAGAAAGGCACTAGATTGAGTAAATTTGAAAAGAAATGTGATGAAGATTCTTGCTTGGTTACTCAACTACTAGCAAAGCTTATAGAGTGTGGAATTTGGCTAGTGGTACTCTTGAAGAAGTGCATGATGTTGAATTTGATGAAACCAATGGCTCTCAAGAGGAAGATGAAAATCTAGATGATGTGAGAGGCACTCAATTGGCCGATGCAATGAATAATATGGATATTGGTGATTTAAGGCCAAGAGAGGTGATTGATGTTGAAGATGACAAAGATCAGGTGCTTCCTACCTCTAATGTGCAAGCTAGTGGTTCTCATGATCAAAATCAAGCTAGTACAAGTGGTACACAAGTGCAAGATCAACAAGCTAGTACATCATCTCATGATCAACCAAGTACAAGCAATCAAGTGCAAATACTCCAACCAACAAACATTGCAAGAGATCATCCATTGGATCATATCATAGGTGACATTCAAAGAGGAGTGCAAACTAGATCAAGATTAGCATCATTTTGTGAGCATTTCTCCTTTGTGTCTCACATTGAGCCAAAGAAGATTGATGGAGCATTGAGAGATGTTGATTGGGTAAATGCTATGCATGAAGAGCTTAACAACTTTAAGAGAAATCAAGTATGAGAATTAGTTGAGAGGCCTAGTGATCACAATGTTATTAGTACTAGATGGGTCTTTCGCAACAAACAAGATCAAGATGGGATAGTTGTAAGAAACAAAGCAAGATTGGTAGCACAAGGCTATACTCAAGTTGAAGGTCTTGACTTTGGTGAAACATATGCCCCGATTGCAAGATTGGAAGCAATTAGGATCTTGTTAGCCTATGCTTGTGCTCATAACATCAAGCTATACCAAATGGATGTGAAGAGTGCATTTCTCAATGGCTATATCAATGAAGAAGTCTATGTTGAGCAACCTCCCGGTTTCGAAGATGACAAGAAACCCAACCATGTTTACAAGCTAAGAAAGGCATTGTATGGTTTGAAGCAAGCAACAAGAGCATGATATGAGAGATTGAGAGATTTCTTACTCTCTAGAGGTTTCAAGATGGGCAAGGTTGACACCACTCTCTTCACCAAGAAGATTGGCAAAGACTTGTTTGTGTTGCAAATCTATGTTGATGATATCATATTTGGATCAACCAATCAAGAATTTTGTGAGGAGTTTGGAAACATGATGGCTAATGAGTTTGAGATGTCAATGATCGGAGAGCTTAGCTACTTCCTTGGTCTTCAAATCAAGCAATTGAAGAATGGCACATTTGTGAGTCAAGGCAAGTACATAAAAGACATGCTCAAGAAGTTTGGAATGGATGATGCAAAGGCAATTAGCACTCCAATGGGAACAAATGGAAGCCTAGATAGTGATACAAGTGGAAATATGGTGGATCAAAAGTTGTATCGGTCTATGATTAGAAGCCTACTCTATGTGACCGCATCAAGACCGGATGTCATGTTTAGTGTATGCATGTGTGCAAGATTTCAAGCCTCACCAAGAGAAAGTCATTTGAAAGCAACAAAGAGAATATTGAGGTACTTGAAGCATACACAAAATGTTGGTTTGTGGTATCCCAAAGGTGCAAAGTTTGAACTTGTTGGATATTTGGATTCAGACTATGCGGGATGCAAAGTTGAAAGAAGAAGCACATCGGGCACATGTCAACTATTGGGAAGATCACTTGTCTCATGGTCATCCAAGAAGCAAAATAGTGTTGCACTATCAACCGCCGAAGCGGAATACATTGTGGCCGGTAGTTGTTGTGCACAAATTCTATGGATGAAGGCAACATTAAAGGATTTTGGAATCAACTTCAAACTAGTGCCATTGCTATGTGACAATGAAAGTGCCGTGAAGCTCACCAACAATCTGGTTCAACACTCAAGAATAAAACACATAGATGTCCGCCATCACTTCATAAGAGATCACCAACAAAAAGGGGACATTTGCATTGAGAGTATAGGCACCGATGATCAACTTGCCGACATATTCACCAATCCACTTGATGAAAAGAGGTTTTGCAAGCTAAGGAATGAATTGAATATACTTGACTTCTCAAATATGTGTTGATGCACCCCAATGATATGACATGCCTCTCCTTTGAGCAAAGCAAGGTGAAATTGTTTGACATGTCATCCATGTTTGCTAAGGACTTGCTTAGTGCATCTAGTCATTCCTTACATGTCTTAGGATCATTCAAGAAAATCAAATGAATTTGATGCTTGTATGGTACCACTATTGCTTCTATGGTTGCCTTAATCTAGTCATAGCATATGACATGTTTGTGGGCTTGCAATCCTAGTGTTTGATCTAGAATATGAGCTATAAGTGTTTAACTCAACATGGTATAAGATAACCCTTATTTGGAGGTGTGAAGAAGCTTGTCCATGGATCAAACCGAGTTAAATATCTTACGCAAGTAATCTAGATTGGACCAATTTGGGAAAATGATCTCACTTCACATGGTTTCACACTAACCTATCTAAAATTTGAGCTCACCTTTTGTGGTCCTTGATGACAAAGGGGGAGAAATTATAGGAGAAGTACAAAGATGGGAGAGTAACATGATAAAAGAAGGGGATCAATTAAAATTTTGAAGCACACAAGTAGGGGGAGCAAGCTCATAAACTTGTATGTTGCATTTGAATGTGCATCACAAATGTTTGCTTGCATTAGCATTAGGATTAGAAACTTTCTCTCTGATGCCTTGCTTGTGTGGTGTATGCTAGTTGTAAGTTTGATTGATGAAATGAATAACTAGCATGCATAGGTAGTGCAACTAGACCTTTATTTGCTTCACAAGTGGTACTAGAACTTTGTTTATAATGTTGATCTCACGGGGTGTTCTAGTTTTTGTGAATGTCTAGTTACTAAAGGTGCTAAGGATGGTGTATATTGGCAAGTCCGATTGGTATCACGCTTCAAAGGTCTATTCTCTACACCTTAGCATCATTTGGTAGAAATTGACTCCTATATTTCCTATTCAAGCCTATGTGCAAGCTTTCAAATCCAAACTCTTAGCACATATGTAGGGGGAGCAATTGCTACCAATTTGGGTTTATGAAACTTGTCCATAATCTTTGCACATGGTAAAATGCTTGGGCAAGCAACATGAATCCAAGAAAATTTTAGTGAAAAATCTTTGTAAAAAGGGTTGTCATCAATTACCAAAAAGGGGGAGATTGAAAGTCCTAGTTTGCGCAGGGAAGTGCAGGAGGGCAAGAGCGTTGGCAATGGCGGATAATTAATGAAACCCTAGTGAAGTGCATATCTTCTCTTGCGCCACTGGGAAAATTGGACAAGTCACGGGAGTGTTTCTCGCTGAGGAACACTCACAGGACGCTGGCTTCTGGAGCACCGAACGCTGAGTCTGAGCGTCCGGTGCAGTCAGTGCCTGGCTCAGCTAGGGTAAGGCATCGGACGCCAGGCACCGGACACAGGCTAGAGCGTCTGGTGTTCTGAGACCAGTGTCTGCACGTTTTGCAGTGCTCCCTAGGTTTAAGTCCGGTGAGCACCGGACGTAGGCTGGAGCGTCCGGTGCTCAGCGTCCAGTGACCTCGCGTGTTTGCAGACCTCTTGGTGTTTTAGACCGGTGTGCACCGCTTGACCGCGTCCGGTGCCCTGCAGGTGACCGTTAGAGATCGACGCGCGATGTTCGTTTGGCTGACACGTGGCAGATTTTGGAGCACCGAACGCTCTGTTCCAGCGTCCGGTGACCCCGAGTTCAACACAGTGACAGAGTCAACGGCTCTTTTTGTTTGAGGGGCTAAATACTTATTTGGCCGTCTTGGGGCTCACTCTCTTGGCATTCTAACATACTTGACATCCTTGTGAGCCTAGGCAAACACCTCCCACTCATCTCCTTCATAGATTATACATCTTTGTGAGATTGGGAGTGATTCCAATTGCATTTGCTTGAGTGACTGCATCTAGTGGCACTTGGGGATCATTTTAGCTGCGTTTTTCTTGTTACTCTTGGTGGTTGCCGCCACCTAGACGGCTTGGAGCAGCGGAGGAGGATTGGCACGAGTTGGTGATTGTTCGTGGCCATCTCCCGGTGTTTGTGAGGGGTCTTGTACCTTCCCGGCGGAGAGCCGAAAGGTAACTCTAGTGGATTGCTCGTGTCATTGAGTTACCTCACTTGTGGGTAGGTTCTTGTGGTGTCCTAGTGAGGATGAGGTTCGTGCTACACCACTTAGCCACCGAACCACTAAGTGTTGATCGACACAACGGGGACGTAGCGTGCCGGCAAGCACGTGAACCTCGGGAGAAAAATTGTGTGTCTCCATTGTGATTGTTCATTGGATTTCTCCTGGTGATTGGACTTCATATTATTGATTGGTTCATCCCCTCTACGCGGCGGTATAAAGTTCAAACCATCTCTTTTATGGCCTATGAGCCTAATCTAGGTACTTAGACCCATTGCAATATACTTAGCATTAAACATTATGGCCTTAGTGGCCTTAAGATTCGTGGTTTCTATATATTCTTGTTACTTTTATGCTCGAGTTCCTTTTATTTCCTTTGCTGCCTAAGTTTGCGTTCCTCGAACGATCTTTCATTGGGGCGACTTTGATTGCCTCAAGTGTAAGGGAGTGAGTAGAGTTATTGTAGCCCGAAGGCGTAGGGGTTCTCAGGCTCGACGTCCCTCGGCCCTTATGGGGCTCGAGGCGCTTTTTACTATTCAATCATGTGGGGTTTACTTAGGGCTTGAAAGGGAGAAGATAACATTGAGCTTTTGAAAAATCGTTCGAATTTTAGGAGCCTGTGGGGGGGTTCCCCCTTGATAGCCCCCAAGGGAGCATTGACTATGATGGGTCCTAGTCGAGACTTCCTCCTAACGTTTAGCCCTAACTGGTAATAATGCACCTTACTTGAAAAAGAACATTTGTTTATTCAAATATTCAGAGGGCCTTGATGTTACAAGATGCGCATGAAAATGTAAAGCCTCGAAGCTCTAGGGGTAGAAGCGACGTAGTTGTTCGATGTTCCATGCGTTGGTGAAGACCGCCCCCTTTTTGTTCGTGAGCTTGTACGTTCCTGGTTTCAAGACCTCGGCCACCACGTATGGGCCCACCTCGGGTGGGGTCAGCTTGTGGTGTCCTTGATTGCTTTGCTGTCGACATAGGACGAGGTCGCCCATGTTCAGGTCTCTCTTGCACACGTGCTTGTCGTGGTAGCATCGAAGCTTCTGCTGGTACCTTGCTGAGTTGAGGAGGGCCATATCTCGAGCTTCCTCGAGCTGGTCGACCACATTCTCTCGAGTTTCCTTGTTTGTCTACTCGTTGTAGGTTTTGAGTCAAGGTGACCCATACTCGAGGTCTGTTGGAAGCACAACATCGGAGCCATAGACCATGAAGAATGGGCTATATTTCGTGGCTCTACTTGGCATTGTTCTTAAGCTCCACAGGACCGAAGAGAGTTCCTCGACCCATTTCTTGCCGAACTTCTTCAACCGGTTGTAGATTCTAGGTTTGAGCCCTTGCAAAATCATGCCGTTGGCACACTCGACCTAGCCGTTGGTTCGAGGGTGAGCTACTGCAGACAAGTTCACACGGATGTGATGCTGGTCATAGAAGTCCAAGAAGTTCTTGGCGGTGAACTGTGTGCCATTGTCGGTGATGATGACATTGGGAATCCCAAACCGAAGGATTATGTCGGTGAAGAATAAGACAGCCTGCTTGGAGCGAATGTTTGTGATGGGTCGAGCCTCAATCCACTTGAAGAACTTGTCGATGGCCACCAACAGGTGGGTGTACCCTCCTGCTGCCCTATACTATGAACGGCCAAGTGATGGGGATGATCAATAGAGCGTGAGCGGGGAGATGAGTTTGCTTGGCGTAGAATCGGCACCCATGGCATGAATGAACAACCTCGATGGCGTTGGCGACAGCAGTTGGCCAGTAGAAGCCTTGTCGGAAGGCATTGCCGATGAGGGTTCATGGAGGCACATGGTGGCCACAAGCCCCCAAGTGTAGATCCTCGAGGAGCTTTCGACCTACTTCTACAGTGATGCAGCGTTGCAATATCCCGATCGGGCTCCATCAGTATAGTTCTTCGCTCTCGCCATAGATTACGTATGATTTGACCTGTCGAGCAATACGACGGGCCTCAGCTTGATCTTCTGGTAATTCGCCCTAGATCAAGCAGTCGAGGAAAGGTGTGCGCTAGTCAAATGGTCGACCGGGGCGTTGAGGAGTTTGCTCGACGCCCATTACCTCTGCTGCCGTCAGTAGGGCCTCGATTGTGTCGGTGGGCTCCGCGGTGGAGGTTTCGACGCTAGCCCCCGAGCCTAGGTTGACAGATGGTTCGAGCACGTCCTTTGAGAATGCGTCTGGTGGGACAGTGCCCCGAGTGGACACAATATTGGCAAGCTCGTCGGCTGCTTCATTGTATCGCCGTGTGATGTGAATGAGCTCGAGACCATGGAACTTGTCCTCAAGCTTGCATACTTCCTTTTAGTAAGCCTCCATTTTTGGGTCATGGCAGTTCAAGGCTTTCATGACCTGATCGATGACCAGCTGAGAGTCACCTCGAACATCGAGGCGCCGGACCCCTAGCTCGATGGTGATCCTTAGCCCGATGACGAGGGCCTCGTATTATGCAATGTTGTTTGACGCGGCAAAATGTATTCGGATGACATACCTCATATGGACGCCGAGAGGTGAGATGAATAGTAGGCCTGCCCCGGCTCCTATCTTCATGAGTGACCCGTCGAAGTACATCGTCTAGAGTTCTGCTTGGACCTGAGCCAAGGGAAGTTGGGTGTCTATCCATTCCGCGATGAAATCCGCCAGTTGGGACTTCATGGCTTTGCAAGGCGCATAAGTGAGGCTCTCCCCCATGAGCTTGACTGACCACTTGGCGATCCTCCCGGTGGCTTCTCGATTCTGGATGATCTCGCCCAGCGGGAAGGACAAGACCACCGTGATCGGATGGCTGAGAAAATAATGCTGCAGCTTGCATCGAGCGAGGATCACAGCATCGATTAGCTTTTGGATCTAGGGGTATCGTACCTTTGTTTCTGAGAGAACCTCGCTGTTGAAGTAGACAGGCCACAGAACTGGAAGTGCATGCCCCTCTTCTGGTCTTTTGACCACCACTGCGGCGCTAACGACCTAGGTCGTCGCCGTAGCATAAAGGAGCAGAGGTTCTGCGGGTCGAGGGGGCACAAGGATCGGAGCAGTGGAGAGCATTCTTTTGAGTTTATCAAGAGCTTCCTCAACCTCGACGGTCCAGGTAAAGCACTAAGCTTTCTTTAGGAGCCGGTATAGTCGCAGCGCTTTTTCCCCTAGCCTCGAGATGAAACGGCTCAGCATCGCTAGACAGCCCATAACTTTTTGCATGCCCTTGACAGCTTGAATCGGCCAATGGCTAATACTTTCTCAGGGTTGGCCTCGATGCCACGTTGAGAGACTATGTACACTAAAAGCATGCCTCGAGGCACGCCAAAGACACATTTTTCAAGGTTGAGCTTGATTTTATTCACGCGCAAGCAGCCAAAGGCGATCTCGAGGTCTTGAATTAGGTCGCTCTGCCTTCTTGACTTGACGATGATGTCGTCGACAAATGCCTCGACTGTTGACCCTATATGTTTCCCAAAAACATGGAGCATGCACCATTGGTATGTTGCTCCGGCGTTTCGAAGCCCAATGGGCATGGTTATGTAGCAGTACTTCCAAAAAGGCATGATGAAAGAGGTCGCTAGCTGGTAGGACTCTTTCATTTTTATTTGATGGTAATCGAAATAAGCATCAAGGAACGAGAGGGTTTCACATCCCGTGGTAGAATCTACAATTTGATCGATGCGTGGCAAAGAAAAGCGAACTTTTGGACATGCTTTATTTAAACTGGTATAATCGACACACATCCTCATTTTCCAATTATTTTTCTTAACCAATAAAGGGTTTGATAACCAGTCAGGATGATGAACCTCCTTGATGAATCTGGCCGTCAAAAGCTTGTGGACCTCCTCGCCAATGATCTTGCGCTTCTCCTCGTCGAAGCGGCGCAAGCGTTGCTTCATTGGCTTGGAACGGGCTCAAATCTCCAAGGACTGCTCGGTGACTTCCCTTGGTATGCCAGGCATGTCCGAGGGACTCCATGCAAACATGTTGGTGTTTGCACGAAGAAAGTCGATGAGCATGGCCTCCTATTTGGGGTCGAGGTCGGTGCTAATCGTTGGCACCTTGTCGCCAGAACTGTTGGGGTCGAGCGGGATTTTCTTCGTGCCCTCTACTGGCTCGAAGCTGCCCGCATGGCGCTTAGGCTCTAGAGCCTCAGCGGTGAGGGCCTCAAGCCTCGAGGTGAGCTCGGCTTAGCTCTCGACTGCTTCCCCGTATTCGACGCACTCGACATCGCACTCGTATGCGTGCTCGTAAGAGGAGCTGATAGTGATAACTCCTTTGGGCCCGAGCATCTTCAGCTTTAGGTAAGTGTAGTTGGGGATTGCCATGAACATGGCATATCCCGGTCATCCGATGATGGCATGGTAGGTGGCTCAAAAACACACCACTTCAAAAGTGAGGGTTTCCTTCCTAAAGTTGGCCGCCGTGCCAAAACAGACTGGTAGGTCGATTCGACCTACCGGTAGTGCCTTTTTCCTCGGCACGACGCCATGGAAACCACTAGCGCTGGGTTGGAGCTGTGCTCTCTTGATGCCTAGGAGGTCGAGGGTCTCAAGGTAGATGATGTTGAGGCTGCTGCCGCTGTCCATCAACACCTTCGAGAGCCGTGTGTTGACGATGATGGGGTCGACGACGAGCGGGTAGACACCAGGAGCGACAAACCTATCGGGGTGGTCGTCACGATCGAAGGTGATGGGGGTGCTCAACCAGTTGAGGTACTGTGGCACTGCCATCCTCGCCGTGAAAACCTCCTGACGCTCCCTCTTGCGCTGTCTTGATGTGAGCTGCATCGAGGGTCCACCGTAAATCATGTAACAATCGTGGACGTCTTTATTTCTGCCCTTGTTGTCACCTTTATCCTTCCTCTGGTCATCCTTCTTCAGCCCCAAGCTATCGAAGTACTTCTTCAACATGTGGCAATCCTCGAGCTTGTTATTAGCCCCTCCCTTTTGGTAAGGGCAGGGCTCTTTGAGCATCTTATCGAAGATGGCCCCCTCTGGGGGACCTTGAGGCTTCTTGCGCTCGACGGCAGCGATGAAATCATTGTCGAGGGCCTCCTGCTTGATCTATCGTGTCTTCTTCTTCTTGTTGTTCTTTTTGGGCCCCCTGCTAGGGCCCTCGTCGTCGTCTCCTAGTGCCTTCCCCTTGCCGTTCTCAGGGTTGAAGAAAGCACCGACCGCTTCTTCACCGATAGCGTACTTCGCCACTACATCCATTAGCTCGTCGACGGTCTACGAACGATTCCGGCCTAACTCCCACACCAAATCCTTACAAGTGGTGCCTGAGATAAATGCCAAAACAACATCATGGTCGAGGATGTGTGGGAGCTCTGTGCGTTGCTTGGAGAAGCGTCGAGCATACTCTCGGAGAGATTCTCCAGAGTTCCACTTGCACTTGCTTAGGTCCCATGAATTGCCAGGGCGTATGTATGTTCCCATGAAGTTCCCTTCAAACATTCGAACCAGGTCTGTCCAGTCATGAATCTAGTTGGTGGGGAGCTCCTCGAGCCACCTGCGAGAGGTGTTGGAGAGGAAGAGCGGTAGTTGCCAAATGATGGCTCAATCGTCTCCTCGAGCACCTCCCAACTGGCATGCCAGCCAGATGTCCTCCAGCCATAGTTCTAGCTTAGTTTCGCTGTTGTATTTGGCGATGCTGGTCGGGGGTCGAAACAGACTCGACAGCGGTGTGCTGAATATTGCCCTACTGAAGACTCAAGGGCCCGGCGGCTCTGGTGCCATTCGGTCCTCGTCACTGTCGTAACGTCCGCCGCGGTGAGCGCTGTAGCCCCGCTCCTCAGCGTCCCTGTGTCTGCGGCGTCGATGTTCGTTGATGTCGCATTGAGCGTCGTGCAGGCCTCGATTATCGATGAGGTGCTCCTACATGGGTACTGTTTTCTTACCTTGAGGTGGCGGCTCCTGATGAACGGATACCTCCCTCTCGTTTTGGGCTAGCTTGATGCACTTTTCCGTGGCTGCCCCTCGACTTCGAGAGGTTGAGCTCTCGGTTTGTTGGGCCGCCGCCATGTGGAGCAGAACCTACACCTTGTCTCCCATGTGTCATGCCTAGGAGTTCGAGGGCTCGGGCATGTTACGTAGCAGCATGGTTGCTACCACGATGTTCTGACCGGCTCGAGGGAAGCGGCTAACGAGCGTCTCAGGTTCCTCATCCCTGACGATCTATCGGTACACGTCTCGAGCAGACCACGCGTGTCCCCGCCGTGCGGGTGCAGTTGGTCTCGCTCGAGGGCCCGCTCAGGCTGGCTGAGGCACTCGCGATCCTCATCTAGCTTGGCTTTGAGCTCTCGTAGCTGTGCAAGTTGCACGGCCTTGTCGTCCTGAGGTGGTGGGTCCACCTGCCCATCGTTCCCAGGTGTCCTAGGATCTTCCCTTACTGTGGGAGCTCGAGCACCGGTGGCGGCATCCTGCGTGTCGTCCATGGTAGCCACGGCCTCGTCGACGTTGAAGCACTCCCTGGTAGGGTCGTAGCTGTCGGATTTGCAGTCGGGGTCTGGCTCGGCGGTGTAGTAACATCCACGCCCCTCCTCCACCAACTGCTGTCTGAGCGTGGTGATGGTGTATCGCCCAGGTCACAGGCATCGAGCCTTGCGTATCTGGGGAAAACCTGACTCCTCGGCCACTTGCTGAGTTCGCTGCTGCGTCTCTGTGTCATGCGGGAGGACTAGTGGCCACTCCACGCACGTCCCGACACCTGGACATATTGTCCTGGACAGCGACGTCGCAATGTTGTCCAAGTCGAACGGGAGCATCCACCTTGCGGCGAACAGACCATGTGGCAATAGTGTAGATGGTGGTGATGGCGCACAGGGTATGCTCCTCCCTAACGCCGTCATGCGGTGGCTCGGTCGTCTAGCCATCATGACCGTGGTCTTGGCATGCGGAGTCGTCGGCCCCTCCATCGTCGCCTGCCCTTCGCGAGGCGATGATCGTGTAGTGGCGGTGGGGCGGTGGCGATGCTGGGCACGCCTCCTCTTGGGTGGGGAAGCATGGTGGTGAGGCCGTCTCGGGGCCTTTGATCGTGTGGGCATGACACAAGCCCCTCCAGGTCCTTTGATCGAGAGCAGGATCATGTCATAGCCGAAGCCAGTGGACATGAACTCAAGGTCCAAAACCAAATCACCGTGGAGCGTGGGATCGGCGAGACGTGAGTGGCCATCCGAAAAGAGATGGCAAATCAGTGGTAACACGCAGGATCCCTACCTAGTGTACCAACTGTCGGTGTTTTGACCCCGGGGGGTGACACCAATGAGTGAATTTGTGTGCGTGCTCCCTTTTTCGGATGGTGATACAAGAATGACACAAAGATTTATCCTGGTTTGGGCAAAGGAAGGCCCTATGTCCAGCGGGAGGGCGACTTTGTATTATCTTGCATCTAAGTGCTTGTACAGGGGTGAATGCAAGCGGATGTGGCCAAGAGTTCTAAGTCATAGCCGATGGTGGTGTGTGAGAACTGTGTTTTATGAGTTGTATCTCCTGTCCCAGATGTCGTCCTCAGTGTCCCCTTTTATAGTTCCAAGGGGAGACCTAGGTTACAGAGTGTAGGCATTAGAATAAGTCTCGATAGGGGTATGGCGCTAGCCTACTCGAGGCTTTCGTACCGGCGTGGCCTCGAGCCGTCTTGTTACGGTGTACTTTGGTGATGATGGTGCGTACGTTCCCTGAATTCAACTCCTGTACATTGTCTTGTATTGGCTTAGGCACGAGCATGCTTGTACGTCGTGGCAGTAGTCATGTCTAGGGTGGTTGAAGCGCTGACTTCCATCGCCCGATCCTTAACTGGGAAGGAACGTGTCTGCTCGAGGGTCGGGCGGCTCGAGCGTCCTCGTTACGTGGGAGTGCTGACTTTGTGCATCTCGAGGGGTGCCACAATGAGATATTACGCCTGCAGCACTGTGCCGAGTTGTACCTTTATCCAACCTTTGGGATAAAGTTGGAAAAAGTGAAGATTTGATGGGTGCTTGTTCCCCTATCACGCTTCCCGTGACTGTCGGGTTAGGTGGGAGCATGGCAGTCGCCTTTAATGCCCTAACTTCCGTACTCGCGACAAGCAGCGGGGGACGCTTTTGCACTCGAGGCTCGTCGATTCGCTTGATGCTATTTCCGTATTCGATGGTTGTTGGCCATCGAGCCCTTGTCGATTCGCTGGACCCTGTTTCTGTGTTTGAGGCCACGATCAACATCGCGCCTCGGTGATCATGTATTCATGTTGGAGCGTCGAGCTAGAGCCTTGATTTGTTTGTGAATCCTCTCATTGTGAGTGTTGGCTGAGATACCACCTATTGACATCCTCGACAAAAATATGATGTCCTCATTTGGAATTGCATGAAGAAACTCTTGCTCAATGAAAGAAATGACACAATCATTCCTAAATCCATCACCAATTCAATTTTGCAAGTAATGACACAATCATTCATTTCTCATTTTATAGCTTTTCACCAACGTAATCTAAAATTTCCTTCTATCTACTAGATCATATGGAAGCTTCTCAAAATTTACCTCACGTCGTGAGATTTGTGAAGAACGTTGGCATTTGTTGTATCAACATCTCTTCTTGAAGTTCCTCCATCAATATACTCCCTTACATCTCTTGAGGTGCCTCCATCATTATCAGTTGTTAGGGTTAATTTCCTTTTCAAAAACTGATCCATCATGCTTTGATTACCTATAAATTTATTTAGATTCAATCAGGAAGGCAAACACAACACACAAGTAAATTCAATCATTCAATCACTAATTTAGTAATGTACTTACATGCCATGTTTGCTGGAGGGCTGAGATGATCTGTCGCTGTCTGCGAGTAAGCCGGCAAGTTTGACCAGAAGGATTTCAGGAGGGAGATGAATCGTTGTGGCAAGCCGACGGCTAAATGTCGTATACTTGTATAGGTATAATCGATGTGGGCATGTGTCGTGTGTGGGCTATTGGGCTGTTGGGAGAATCTATTTGGACTGCTATTGACCTGTTGTGCTGGGCTACCAACATATGGTCCGTTGTGGGTTGAAGACCAATGAGTACCATCGAGGTCAGCACTTTTCTTAATGGGGTCAAGCATGGTGAAAATGTATACATGTACACGTGCTCGTACAAAAGTGGTCAGGGTCAGCTGACCCCGATACGACCACGTAGGTTCGCCTCGGACCAAGCACTTCTAGCAGACCTTGGGAAAACTCCCTAGCACCTTCATCTTTCTTCTAAGCAACACTTTACTACACACTAGAAGTATATGGGCGTAGATGGTTGTTAACCATCAATTTTATATGTCAACTAAAGAGAGAAAAGGCGGTATAATATGAACATCACCATAAACTAATGGGTTTCACTGACAATTTCCACGAGTTTTGGTGAATGTCTATTTTTTCAGGCGATTATCAAAAAATACCAAATGAGATCCATAAGTCAGATTTACATAGAGAGAAACAGATATACATATAAAAAAGAAACATCTATAAGACTAAGGAAGGCGACCCCTGGAAGCAAGGGCCCACCAAAAAGTGTGCCTAGGCGGGCGCCTAAGCCTCCTAGGTGGCCACCCCGCCCCCTAGACCAATCATTGGGAGTCTTGCGGATCTTGCCTCCACCGACTTTGAGGAGCAATAATAATTGTCTGTTTAGGTCGGATTGATCCAACGGCTATGGTGCCTCCAAGAGGACTATATAAACAGAGCCCCTCCCCTAGGAGAAACCCTAATTCATTCTCTAATTCATTTGAGAATTGAGAAGTAGAGGTAGCCATCAGTAGAGCTTGGGTTTAAAGATCTTTCCCTACCAGAGAATTAGAATAGCTACTCCAATTCTTCAAGTTCTACATAGGTTAAGACTAGATAAAGGAAGAGTCAGGCGCTTGTGCTTGGAATTTCCGATCTCCATCATCAAGGATTGGTATATCTTGTATCTTTTCTTGTGACTTTATTCTAATATCATTATGTTTCTATTTATTATGTTCCTAGTTTATATAGTTCTGCATTTGATATGGTTATGATTAATAATGAGTTTATGTATATGTTTGCAAAGCGCTTAGCTCTCTACGCGAGAGGGTTAGGTGGTAGATTACATGTAAGCATGGTGCTTAGATGTTGTTTACCTGCAAATGCACCCTATTGGCTGGGTTGTGTGGTAGATCACGGAAGTGATAATTCTGTTGAATCCTTCGTATTCCATCTCCCATTGATAGGACTAGCATAACCAAAGTTGTGTAGATAGTCCTACAAAGTCTTGACTTTTTATAGAAATGATCCTTATACATAGATAAAGAGTCTTTTGTGCTATATATGATAGTATAGCATTAGAGTAGATGAATGGCTTAGTAGATTAGAACCTACCTAGAAATTCTCTCTTGAACTAATCTGACTTCGACCTACCTTTTGTTGAGTAGTCTATCTATAATCTCTACATGATTTATTCCCTAAACTTTATAATTCATATTCTTTATTTATCTTGTTTTACCCCCTTGCCAAAGTATGTGAATGTGCAATCAATCACTCATAAGTAGTCATGTTTTGAAAGTTTATCTCATTGTTTAAGTCCTTAGTTCTTGCCCTTGAGCTAATTAACAATACCTAGAATACTTCCCGGTGAAATGCTACAATGGTATTTAATTTGTTCACTTGCGGATCCTATATTTATTTCACTAGAGGAGTAGTTTCTATACCAACACTTTTGGCAGCATGCTAGTGATGACAACTTAGCTTAGGTGGTGTAGAAGTGTCAACAAGCATTTCCGTCACTCTTGCCGGGGAAGGAATAATCTTTTTGAAAAAAATTGCCTAAACAGATACTTAGAAAATGAGTGATTGTTACTAGTCACCTCTACTATGGCAGGTTCACCCCTATTTGTTTTTCTATGTCTGAATTTGATTCAATCAACCTCCATCATCAGAATTGGATCAATCGAGAAGGAAGCTAGTCACCAATGCACGAAGCTATGGCTAAAAAGACCTTGTTGGAGTTCTCTGCTCTAACAATGGAGAATATCTGCACTGGTCCAGTGCTAGAAATAGAAAATCTTAAGTTAGAGCTCAATCCAAGCCTCATCAGCATGGTACAAGCTATCTAATTCGGTGGAAAGGTACATGAAGATGCAAGTACACATTTACATGACTTCATGGAAATTGGAAGCACTATTGCTATATGAGTTAATCAAGATATCATACTACTTCATCTCTTTCCATTCTCACTAATGGGAAGAGCGAAGCTGTGGTTCTATGTTAATAAAGAAGACAGAAACCATTTCAGAAGCATGGGAGCGTTTGCAAGGATACATCAATGATTGTCCCCATCATGGAATGGAAGAATGGTTACTCATGCAAGGCTTCTATCATGGATTCACCTAGAAGACATGTGAGCACCTATAACACCCCGAAATTTCTATTTCGGGTTGTTATTAGAAAATACTAAATAAACTGAATGGTTTTTAATATGTGGATAAAATTTGTCAACATTAGTTTAGATTTCCATTTAGGAAAATGATGCTTTTCAAAAAAAATCAATTAATTATGTGAGCTTTCGTTGATGTGATGCTTGTCTATTACTTCAGATTATTGTTTTTGTGTGTGCTAAGATTTTAAAAACAAGTTTAGATGCCATTCAATCCTTTCTGATAATTTTCTAGACTTTTTCAAGCTTTTTCCCATTTTTCCTAAAACAAAATCTATTTTTTATATGCTCCAAAATTCTTTTTTATAAACACCAAAAACTTTATTTCGATTGATCATCTCTCATTATATCTCTAAAAGTTTTCCTTTAATTTTTTTAGAATTTTGGAAATATTTTTCAGGGATTTAAAATGATTTTATCTTTTTCTAAAATTATTTTGGAACTGAAAATGATTTATTTAAAATCCTGAAATAAGAAATTCCGAAACTTTTCCAAACCCTAGACCTATATATATGCCGGCGTAGCCCTCGATGCGCTGATTTCAGAAGTACGACCCTTCTTCTGAGCCGCCGCTCGTAGCTCCATAGATCGATTGCCGAAGTTTCGGATCTCGTTTCCGGCGAAATTTTCCAGCAAACGTTCGGCGAGTGTTTCCGGCCATCTCTGGCATCTCCTGCGGAAACCGTCACCGTCCCGAGGTTCGTCTCATCATCCTCTACACCGGCACGCCATTTGTTTCGCAAATCCATGTCCGCTTGGCCGAGTCCCCTTCCCATCTCTCTTTTTCGACGAACTCACCATAGGAGCTTCTTCCTTATTTTGCAGCAGGTGTGGTCGTTGTCTTCTCGGGCCGACTGCTGCGGCTACTCCTCCGAAGCCATACCGCCATCCCGTGCCCCCCGCATGCCGCGCACGCTGCTGCAGCAACAGCCAACGGCGCCGGCCAAGCTGCCGCCACTGCCTTGCTAGCCGAGCAGGCCCTCCTCGCCCTGCACACCGCGCTCCTAGGCGGGTCTAGCGTGCCGCGCCGCGCCATGGGGCCAGTCGAGCCGCCCTTGCCTTGGCCGGGCCCCTTCCCTTCATGCACGAAACAGCAGCAGGCAGCCCTAGTTTCGTTCGTCTGAAAGCTGAAGGTAGAAGAAGGTGTTAATTACGATTTTGCCACTGAATAAAATTAGCAATAATTTATTCGTTTTAACTTCGTCTTGTTCCGTTTCAGTTGCGTTAGTTTCGCAACGTCAGTGCTAACTTTTATTATGTCACATGTTTTTTTCTATATTTAGTTGAATATATGCACCTAATTTTATAATTAAAAGCACTATAGAGTTAAAATCCTGTTTTCTATTGTTTTGTGATCGTGGCAACGTAAATGACTAGTTCGCGATTTTCCATGTCCTATGTTTATAAATATAATTAGTTTAACTAATATTTATTGAGTGCTATTTTTAATTATTAAAAAAACAATTTAGGTTTACACTTCGGTATAATCTAATATTAATTTGATTAATGTTAACTTAAATTTATTAATTATAGTTCTTTTAGTTAGAAATAAAGTATATAATTAATTTGTTTCATATTTATTTAATGTCTTTTTGATTAAAAGTAACTTATGTTTATAATTTAGATCTTTTATAAATAAATTAATGCTAACATTATTAATATCAATTTAAAGGATTCTTTATTAATTATAACTTGTTTAGTATAAATGGAAGCATGTCATGATTCGATTAGTTGCTCTCACTTGCTTTATGCTTCCTAAATCATAAATGTTTAAATGACTTAAATGATATATATACCTTTTATTTATAAATAGAATATAACTAGAACTATACTTCGTCTTTTATAACTATGATTTGTTTAATTCTATTTTATGATGTTTCTCTTAAATATCTATCACCACATTTCATCTAATAAAATACGACCAGCATATAGTTTGTCTTCTCTCCATTTTGTTGCAAGCCTCGATAGTCGTGTCCGTTTAACGATAGCTCCGTTCTCAATCCATCACGATCGTAGCAAAAAGTCGTGTCGTTTAGTGCGCTTTTTCAAAGCTTTTCTTCTGATTGATGTCTGTTCTTAGTTGTGATTGTTTGTTTGCCTTTTTGTGTTGCTTGGTTGCTACGAGTAGAAGAAGCGTGGTTCGTCAACAGTGAAGATCAGGGCTGAGGACCGACAGTTGCAGTAGAAGCTAAAGATCAGAAGATAGAAGCTAAAGAATTCTAAGCAATTGTACATTGGGAATAAAGGCAAGTGCAGGCACCCTTTGATCATATTGTACCTATGAACTTTAAATACATTTACTTTTATTGCATGTGTCTTAATACTGCAAACCCTAAGGACCTGACTAGTCTTCTACTATATTCCTTGTACCCCTGGGTTTTATACATGGGTAGTATAGTGAATAGTAGATATGCTTAGCTGCTCTACTCACCTAATCTATAATAATAAAAGTAATAATCTTGCCTAATGAATTCTTCAATGATGATTAATGTTTAAATGATGAACAATAGTCACTTTGGTGACGGAGATGTTGTGGTGCTTGTGAGCATCGTGGTTTGTTGAGGAAAGGGGGAGCGGGTACTGTTGGTTGGCCCGGTTGCCGGCTCTCCGTATGGAGCGGGCCCCTGGGACATACAGTGCAGCTCCATGCTATATGGCTCTGGCTTGACTAATTAGCAGGACCTCCACTAGTAGGGTGTTACTTTCCGGGTAGGCGTGAGAAAGTAACTTGGGTAATGAATATTAAGTTGTCGGTTGATAGGTATGCCATGGCTATGGGTATCGACTGCCGAGCGCCCCGGCCAAAACTTACGAGTGGCATCCTATTAGTTGGATCCTGTGAAAGGTCTCATAGTGAAACCCTACCTGCTCACCTTGGCAGTGTTTTGGGGAGTCGCGACCCCGGGCGAATGGGAATCACGACTTGGAGTGAAAGTGCACACCTCTGCAGAGTGTAAAACTGATATATCAGCCGTGCTCGCGGTCACGAGCGGCCCAGACCCTCACATGATGAGCAAATTGGAATCACATGGAACTTGGAGGCGAAACTTGGTTGAGGTGGCTACCTCGTGCTTTGGCAGAATGGCTATTCCGTGTTGGCAGGATTGCTATCCTGTGTTCTTAATTGGGATCGCTATCCCATGACCTTAATGGGGTTGCTACCCCGAGTTACTATCTGAGGTTGCTACCTCGGTAATAATAATAATAATGATGATGATGATTAATAAAATGGTTAATCTACTTCCACCTAATTAAGGGTTGGGATGTTTCACTCATATTAGTAATAGGTTATTTTAATGAAAGAATTGTAATAAAAGTTTACCAACTTAAAAAGCTCACCTACAGTTAAACAATGTCAGCTTTTCCTTTGATTAAGCCTTGCATGTCATTATACTTTCCACCTGTACTTGTTGAGTTCGACATGAACTCACCCTTGCTATTTCCCCGCCACACCCCCAGTGTGTAGTAAAGTGCTACTCAGAAGAAGGATAAAGATGTAATGAACTTTTCTAGAAGCTTATGAGAAGTGCTTGGCGTACGGAGCCCCCAGTCAACCATCCCTGAGAAGAATGGAGCCTAAGAAGCTTAGCTACTGTTTCAACGTACTCTGATGTTTGTAAGTGTTATTATAAATATGTTTTCCGCTATATATAACATTGTTTCTGATATTTCTATTCTTTGTTGTATGTGTGGACTTCCTGGGCACACATATGACGACTCTGGTCTTATTTTAAAAGCCAGGGTGTGACAGCACCTAGATGCAAGTGCAGAAGGATCATTTTTTTCACTCACTCTTGGGAAAGGTAAGAAGCTTATGGAGAAAATAGCAGATAATCAAAGTTGGTCCAAGACAACATTCAACATTGCCATCAAAGTGAAGAAATAAGTAAAGAAGTAAATGCACTGTCTACCAAGATGGATGACTTGCTCAACTAGCTTGACCAGAAGGTCAAGTACAAGGAAGACCAAAGGGCAATTGAAGCAACATATAAGCAAAATTCAAGCCTTCGTCAGGAAGATTCCACAACAACATATAAGCCAAGGTATGAATTCAGGTAATTCTACAAAGCAACCTACTTTAAGATAGTTATTTATGTAGCAAAGTTGGCAAATCTTAACACACACTAGCTAGAGTAAGATGTGACAAGTATCTAGAAATGGTGGCGCCTAACTAGCACTGCTTAAATGCAAGCCTGAGCTATTACTAGGATAGGGTGTCAGGCTACCCTAAGCAATGGCTCCAAAAATGCTAAGCAACGCTAAGCTCTGGCGATGACGCAAGATGTACCAGGGGTAACTCTGCAAGCGCACGGATATCGATGTAGCACTTCGACTGTGGTGAGTATCCACGGTGTCGTAATTTATAGTTCATCCAATGGAAAGCATTCTAGAGGAGATAGTATGGAAGAGAAATCCTATCCCAGCTAGGATCGACTAAGGTTGTGAGGTAATGAAGACGTAGAGGAAGGTTGATGTGGTTTTGGATAACTCTAAGATAACTAGTGTAGTGTAGCTAGGTGGGAGGACAACGAGTGAGAAAAGACTCCTATGACTCTAACTTTACTCCTATGAACCAATCTAGTCTAGTAGCGAACACACACTAATGTCACTAAACTTAACTCCTTGTTTGCTAGAAGTCGACTGCAATAGGAGGACGAAACTCCTATCCAAGCGGACTCGTTTCTTATGGGCGCCAACAGACCGTACCCGATGTGAATAGAACCTACTGGGAAGCAGAGGCCTGTCATGCTTCACAGCCGCCCGCTGTCATGTTTGATATGGTGGTATTCAAGGGCAGGCTTTAGCCTAAGCACCATGCTTATGCTAACTCCTACTACTTAGACTAAGTATACGACCTAGTCCAAGCACCATGTTACCGGCAGAGAAAACAACCCAAGCACTTAAGACTAACTTAGCTAGTATATGACTACTACAAGACAGACTAGGACACTACAATAAAATATTGCACTAAGTAAATACTGAAGGTAAATACTTAGAAAAGTAAAGGAAAAGTAAATATATTAAATACTCAAAGTCTTACAAGAGAAAAGGTAAAGAGGAATACCAGACTCTCAAGAAGACGACTCTGGAGACTCCGAGCTTCGCTCGACTCAACTCTGACTCCCACACTAGACTAACACTAACACTTACAACTGGAAAGCTAGAGCTAAATTGGAACACACACACTAGAGAGGGTGGATGCAGCCTCTATTTATAGGGGGAGTAGAGGGGGTGCCACATCAGCGATCCGTGTGCTTCCCACTTTTCCACCCTTAGATAAACTGTCATTGAAACCACCTTAGATGGATGTCCAAGATCGTCTGCACATCTTGCCAAAGTCGGTGGAGTGTAACCGACCTTAGGTGGGCCCATATCATAGGTCGGTCGACCTGACATTTTGTGAGGTGGGGCCACCCTGAACCTTCTAGAAGGTCCTAGAGGTCGATGTAGTGGAGCTGACAGGTGGGTCCCACATAAGGCCGGTCGGTTGATCATGGTTTGGTGAGGTGGCCCCACCAGCCTTGCTCCATTGTTGTCCCCATCTGTCATGGAGTGTGTCTTATGTTCATCTTTGGTCTGGTTCTTCTAGTGGGTCCATGGATCCTTGTATACCTCCATCTTTCACCCTTGAAGAAAAACACAGGTGTGATCTGAGGGTCGAGATGGACTTGAATGTGTTGCCTTAAGGTCATGGAATTGAGACACCTGGACCACCCCAAGTGTAGGTCGGCTGTCCTGCCCTCGGTGGGTCCAGGAGCTCATTTTCCACTAAATATGAGTATACCAGCATCCAAATACTTAGAGCACAAGTGGAACCTCTTAGTGATAAAAGATGCCTATGCTATGCCATTCTTCCACTATTGCTGGCCTGTTGACGGTGTTTTCATGTGTGGATTTTATAGCTTATCCACCATTAACAAGATCCCCCAAGCTTAACCTTTGCTCGTCCCGAGCAAATAATTAAGCTTAGTCTCGGTGGATCAGGAGTTGCTGCAATGTGAACATTTCAAGAGTACCATCTATTCAACAAATTATTTCTCATAAGTATGGAAAATTTGGCTGTGAAAAGACTCACCCAGTTACCTTAGTTCTTCGTGGGGCTTTTGGCTTTTCCTTTGTCTTGGGCAGTTGAGAGACAGAACAGTTAGATATAGAGCACCACTTCCTTATTCTTAGCGAGTTTCATACTGGAGGTTTTTCAAATTTTTGACAAAGAAAGCTGGGTTCCTCAATTGATTTCTCTCAATCTCTCAAGTGGATAATGTTCCTTACTAAAGGCATTGCTTTTCTCACAACCTATAGTTCTGGCTTTATGTGGAGATTCAGTAGGTGCGGAAAGTGGGCATACTTGCTTCTTGTATGGGGATAAATCAAAAATCAAACTAAGTTAAGATCAAAGGCATATGCTAAACTGAGACTTGCAAGTGTGTGGAATGGATCCTATCATTAAACTATACTCCTTTTATGGCATGATCTTTCTCTCTTAGAAAAGAATATTTTGAGACATGGCTACCAACTTTTCCTTCTACAAAACATTTGGGGACTTTTGACAAAAGTGCGCCCTTTTTTTTGCCATGTCTCTCTAAAAGGGATACTGAGAGAACGATCAATTTGAAAAAGTGGATGGAGTATTTTCCTAGCAAAAAATTTTGTTGCCTTCTCCCAGTATAGGAGAAGAGCATTTTTTTGGTGGATGGATGGGTGCATGTTGCGTGCAATCCTCAGTGTAAGAATTGGCTTTATTTGGTGGGTGCAAAGTGTGTCTCAGTCTAAACATATGACTCCAATCTAAGTTAAGTTTAATTCTTGACAAAACCCCAACAATAACAAGCAGCTATGGCTAAAGTATGTATACATACAGAGCATAAATATTTGGCCTTGGTAGGAATTTTATAATCATTGAGGAACCGTTGTTTTTAGATATTTCCCAAATAAATTCTCTGATAATCATGCAAGCTTAGAATAAACATATAGTAGCTCTTGTCTTACTATCTCATATCTCACAACAACTTTGACGTAGTTTTAGCATTTGCAACCCAAAGAAAGAAATCAGGTTCATGTTGGTCTTATATGAGCCAAGTGATCCATACTTAGAAAAATACTAGGTTGAGTGCTAGATACTAGAGAAATATTAACAGAGCAACTATTCATCATTTCCAAGAGAAAGATGGCATGCACGGCATTTTTTTCATGAAGCATAAAACAATTGAAATTACAATAAATTTAAAAGAGCCAGAATACTTACCTTGGTGGGGGAGAGGATCTCCCCCAAGCTTGTCTCTTCTCATGCCTCCTTACTGATATGGTGGATAGTCATATGGATATGGTGGAGGATATGAGGGCTGCTAAGGATATGGTGGAGGATACTGTGGAGATGGTTCTTGCTGCCGCTGTGGTGACATAGGAATGAATGGAATATTTGGTGGTTGTGGCCTCTCATGGTGTGCATACATCCTGTTCCAGCCTATGTTGTGTTGGACTTGGAGATCTAAGAGGGCTTGCTGGGTTTGAGTTGTAGTGTTTTGCATAGCCTCATGTCCAATGCGCAGCACACCAATTTGTTGGGTCAGCATGTCCATGTCAATGCATTGAGCACGGGGCTGTGAATCCTACAAAGAAAGAACAAGACATACGACCACTATGGGTACCAGACCTACGTCCCGAATGGGGCGTCTGCATCCCACTAAAACTTCCCTCATAGTAACTGTCATCATCATCACCTGCAGCTCGTGCTCTTGCACGTGTGGTTGGTCCTGCATGCCTCATATGTCTTTTGCACATAGGGAGTAATGGGTTGCCACTATATATTTTTAGTTTTTCACAGGGCAACAAAATTGTTTCATGGGTATTATAATTTTTTTAAAAACACTGAGTTATTTGCTCCTCCTTTTACATATGGCCCTGAATGTCAAATCTTTTGTGTAAGACGACTCTAGGAGTAATTATGTATCTATCAAAGTTATTGAGTAGATTTAGGCGTGCACAAAATTTTGTAATCACAGAAGTAAATTCCATGGCCCACCTTCTTGGTTGGGATGATGCCCATATCCAATGTTTAGCCATTTCTACCACTGGTGAAATTTGAATTTTATGAACCATGGAAAAAGGATCCTAGTGTCAATTTCCCTGACAATTCTTATGTCTTCTCGAGGGAACAAAGTGAGTCCTATCGACTCATGCAAGAAAAGCAAGGTAGGATTGCATATGTGACTAGTATGTGGTTGCCATCCCTCGTAATTTTCCGAGTGATATCATACCAAAATTCTTTCTTGTTCATGTGCTTAGTAGCATGCTCAATTTTAATGTTGGGATTATCAAAACCAAGACATGTAGAGAAAACATCCCATGGAAGGTCAAACTCATTATAAAGCACTCTAAAATAAATTTTCTCTATGGTTATTCTTAGGGTGCTTAGAAATTCTAGGGTGAGAATTTTACTTCCTTTTAGACAAATCCCAAAATTCATCCCACAACATTTTCTTGAAAACTTTTGTGAACTCATCATCTAAGCATATGCTTTGGAGAAAGTCAAGAGATATCACCTTGGTGTGAATAAATTCACGGTCGCGGAGTTCCTCAAGCTTCTCCGTCTCAACGGGAGTGAGCCATATGCCGGTTTCCTCATCTTGAATTTTCTCGGGGATGGCTTCTTCATTTACTTGAGGTGGTGGAGATGATACTTGCTCCCTTGATGCTTGACTCCAGACATCTTGCATGGAGGAGTCAGTAGAGCTAAAGGAAATTCGATGGGGAACCGACTTCCCTCAACCCCTGACTTTCTTCATGATGATGAACTCTTGGATCGTAAGGATAAAAAGAAAATATTTTTGGATTTTTTTGGAGAAAAGGATGGTTAAGAAATGGAGAGGAGAATGGGTTTCTTGCTGGCTGGTTGAGTGCCCAAGAGTGTGAGTGTGTTTGGATGAAGTAGGGAGTAAGGAGAAGATCTGGTGTGGATTTATGGAGGTCGGTCGACCTGCCCTTCTGGAGAATTTTGCTATGTGGTTGTGGCACCTTCTCTTTGGAAGTGATGAATAGAAGCAAGTGGTTGTGTTGGGTGCACCAAATCACGGTCGGTCGACTGACCTCTCTCCTCAATTTCAAAGAATGCACGCACCAGAAGCAAGGTCATGAGAGGTGGATCACAATGCATGTGAAGGTGTCCTCTATCATGGGTCGACCGACCCACCACTCTTCCCCCTTTTTGCTTTGTGCCAAAGATGAGAGTGAGTGGAGGTCATTCCATGTTGGGTGCATGCATAACATGCTTTGGATGGTGGTGCATGGCATCTCCCTTTCTTGGATTGAGTGATGAAAAGAAAGAAAGTAAAAGAGAGGGGGCAAGACAAGACTAGAATTGGTGGCATTTTGTGTCATGGGTTCTCACGGGACAATCCTCCTCATCCTTTTGTGATTAGCTTAGTGCTAAATGAGCTTGCTTAGCCAAAATGAATGGTGGATTGGGGGGCATAAGTGAGGTTTAGGGATTGTCATGAAAAATTTTCTCTAGTCCCTTGGATTGCTTATGGCCAATTTGTTAATTCTATTTTCCTAAAAAAGAAGGTGAGGGGGAGCAACTAGTTCCTAGGAATTCAAGTCGACAGCCACCTGTCTTACATTCTTGCAACAATCATCCTAGAGCCATAAGATCACAAATACCAGGAGCTGGAGGGAGGTGGGCCCAATACCATGGTCGGCCGACCCTGATTTGGCCTCCCCCAAGCTCTGGTGGCACTCAAACAGAGCAAAAATGCATTGTGTAGTAAAACTTCTTTGCTTAAAGTCGCAAAAGTTACCAAGCTAGCTTCATCTAGATTCTCTATTAGGGATGTGAAGCAATTCATGTCATGAAATACAGTTTTCACTTTGGCACAGACAAGAGCATGGGACTCTGTGATGATGGAGCAAAATTAGGTTTTATTATGCACAACTATGGTTGACAGAAAAGATGTTTTGAATTAAGAAAACTCATAATTAAATGCTAAAATAAATGCTGAATTTTAAAAGTTTGAAAACTCACATTGGTTTGACTTACCTAGATGGAAGAGCAGTTGCCTTAGGTCCTTTCATTAGTACCTCCCTGAGGTGCTGTAGAGGCCTTCTTGGGCGGTGGCACTATTTTTCTCTTCCATATTTGCTTGGCTTTTGCCCGCGGTTTTGATTTAGCCTTCTTTTTGGTGTGCGTCGGGGCAATAATTGTAGCCAGCTCTGTAGCCAAGATCATTGAGCACTGCTCAAATTTTGGCTTGAAGTTGAATTTCTCCTGGACCCCATTGATGGTGAATTGAATTTCTCCGGCTCTAACATCAATATGTGCCTTGGCAGTGCTGAGGAACGGTCTCCTAAGGATGAGGGGGACTTTTTTGTCAACTTCCATGTCGAGAACTACGAAATCCACAGGAACGAGGAAATCACGTATCTTGACAAGAATGTTCTCAGCTACTCCTGCTGGATGGTGAATTGACTGATCTGCTAGCTGCAAATATATTGATGTTGGGTACAAGGTAGTATGATTTAAATTGTCAAAAAATACCTTTGGCATGACACTGACGCTTGCTCCCAAGTCGCACACTGCATGCTCAAAGTGCTGTGTCCCGATGGAGCAATCAACGGTTGGGCACCCGGGGTCCTTCTTCTTCTCTGGAAATTTATTCTAGATGACTTCATTGCAATCTTCAATTAGTTTAATTACCTCGGTTTTAGGCAGCGACTTCTTGTTGTTGAGGATGTCTTTAAGGTACTTGGCGTAGGTTGGAACCTGCATTGCATCAAGTAACGGGATATTGACATATAATTGTTGAATTACCTCAACAAATTTGCCGAATTGTTCATCGGTCTTTTGAGTCCTTGTCCTAGGGAATGGCATTAGTAGGTTTGTGTCGTAGAACTCATGTGGTGCCACTTTTTCATTGAACTTGGTACTTTCTTCTGTTGATGGAAGCTCTACTTCTTCTACCTTGTCTTCTTCATCCTGTGTCACACCCCAAAATTCTTATTTTAGGATGTGACTTAGCAAACAGTAAAAATCAAGCCAAAAATTTTATTATTTTATAAAATGTTCCAACTTTAGCTATGTTGTCAACATTTTAGATAGTGGAAAATGTGAGTTTTTAAAATTTTTCCAATACAACTTAGTGGTTTGTTGCATTCATGCCTTTGCATTGTGTTTATGTGTGGAAAATAAATTTAAATGTTTTCAAAAACGCCTAGGGATGACAATAAATTATTCATGCCAATCTTTTGTCCTCTCTCATCAATTCACATAAACAGTTCTCAAGTTTAGTTGAAGCCATGTTTTCAGCCTATCATGACAACCCGAACTTCTCTCTTTTTGCTAATGGATTAATGATCGGTCCAGACATCAAAATTTTCCCTGAATCATGGGACAAGCACAATATAGTCTCTCCACCTCTCTTTCACGTGGAAATGCTGCAAGCCCCTCCTCCCTCCCTTCATGCAAAAATACATCCACACATAATGCTCATGCCTATAATTTCCTAGGCTCATTTTCCATTAACCATCCATCCTTAGTCTCTCTTCTATTTTGTGAAATTACTCAATTGAAGAGCATAACCTGCTAGGACTACCTGCTCGTAATTTTATTGGACCAACAATTCTTCTTCTTGTATTTTACTAGACAAGCACACCTCTGATAAGAGTGCTCCTCTACTCTATTAATTTCTCTCTTGCTATTCAATTGCATGCATGCAGTAAACCAACCAGCCATATCTCCTCTTTTTCTATTTCATGTGGAGGTGTGATTCTTTTCCTCTCATGCAAAAACCACCAACCATTATTTTTCACAAAGCATCAATAATCATAATTCCACTCTCTAAATTCTCTTCTTAATTCTCTATTGAAATGCATTGCAAAGAGTAGCTCCTCCCATGGCTGGCGGCTACATCCTCCTGCTCACACGCCACTACTTTAACATGCAAAACCAACACCCCCAAATGTTTATTATTCCATCTTAATTCTCTGCATAAATCATAGGAGTAAGGACCAGACTTACTCCTTCTCACTCTTCTATTTTTGCATGGATCAATGCAGAAACAGCAACCCTCTCTTCTATGCCGTGCGCTCCCTCTCTTGTTTCTATTTAATGCCGGCCTCCCTCTTTCTTCACATGCAACATGGTGCAGCATTAGTTCTCTCCTTTAATCCCTTACCTCTCTCTCTAAAATACAAAGCACCTGGTCACCTTTTCATCATCTGTTGATCACACGCACTCCCCCTTCTCTGCATGCACATAACAACAACATCCCCTCTGATCTCTTTTTTTTCTTCCACTGCAGAATTGCAACAAATGCTTCACCTTCAATTCCCTTTACAAGCCCCTCCTTACTGTCCCCTACCACTCTATAATTGCATTAGTAAGTGGCTCATGAAAACAACCATGCATTTTCTCCTCTCCCTGCAGAACCTATGCGCACCCTCCTCTCATATCCTTCCTCTTACAACCAGCAGCCCAGCCCTCTTCAATCTCTCTTGATAGCACCTATTTTCTCTCCCTTTCATTTCACTTTAATGGCATGGACACATGCAGCATGCAGTAGCCATAACCTCCCCTTCATCTCCTCTCTTTTCTCACGCACAACATCAGCTGGGTGCCTCCTCTCCTCTCTTCCTCCAACTCTCCTCTCATGCAAAAATAATAGCTGCACATAATGCACTCTCTTAATCCCCTTTAACACCATCCTTTTTACTCACTCAGTATTGTTTCTCTTTCAATAGCATGCACTCATGCAGCCAGCCATGTTCTCTCCCCTCCTCACGCAAGCACCAGAGCAGCAGAAGCACTCCATCCTCTCCTTCTCCTTACCCATGGCTGCTGCCTCCAAATTTCCTCCCTCTCCCTCTTTTGTTCCTATATGTGAGCAACAGCAGATGGACACCTCCTCATCCCCTCTCCTCCTCTCCCACCTCCGTGGACGCCCTCTCCATTTCCTCTTCCTCCCTCTCTTTCCTCTCCACCAAAACAGAGAGTACTCTGCAACAAAGTCACTTCGCAGCTGCAAGCCTAATCCTGAGCACCGGAGCCATCGTTCGGAGGAAGCAAACATCGCCGCCATTTCTGTATAGCACATGGTGAGGTCGCCCCTTCCTCTCCCATCTCTGATCTTGCTGTCCAATCTCATCTATCTTTCTTGATCACTGGTTCGGTGTAGATCATCTCCAAGGTTGAATCATCATTGTCATCTCGGTGAACATGCTGCTGGTGTCGACCCCATCAACCATGGTGACACCGCCACTGATCCTCACCTACAGCAAGGTCATCATCTCTCCATATATTTCTGTAGGGTGCTCTCTACTCTCTATCTCTCATCTCCTTGTGTGTCACAGGTTATCCCCACAAGGAATCCTCGCAGCCCCAATGATCGTAAAAAGCTATGCTGACCTTGGCCGTCATCGAGCACCTATGGGATCGCTGCTATCCCCATGAACCTCAATGTGAGGCACTCTCCTATCTTCCAATCATTCTTACATGTTTCTGTTATAATTTGTGCACCATCATACAGTTTTGACTCGGTTCCGACAATCTTTCCATTGTTAATGTGCCACTGTCCATCACAGGTAGCAGTGTTGTTGCCGAAAGGCATGTATGTTCCTGGCAGTCCACACTTCTATTCATGATTTCCCTTGAACTACATGTGTATGATAAACCTACACACATCTCTGCAAAATTTCATGACCAAAGAATCAAAGATGAAAGAGATATAACTGTTTTTTTTGTGCTCACTGCCCCTGCAGCATCCCAGCCAGACTACAGCTTGTTAGCATGAGCATTCTCTTGGTTTCATCACTCCAATAATCATGCCCTTCAACCACGATATGTATAATATCCCTATACATGTCCATAAAAATATGTATCGCCATACCATCTACGATATTGGAGATATTAATGTTTCGGTGCTCGCTACTCCGCTGATCTTGAACCGGTGCAGCACTAAAATATTTTGGTGTTCCCCGCTAATCCGCTGTCCAGATAACCAAATCCTTCAACTGCAACGTGCCTCATATACTTGCACATGTCTCTGTAAGTTGGATTCGTTATAGGTTCCAAAATGGCCGAAATGTTGAGGCCATAGTATTTGCTACTCCTGCTGTCTTGAAATCAGCCATGCCACCCATTTCGTGCTCACATTTTCTGCCTAACAGATGTTCAAACCACCATTTCCTTTTACAAGAACATACCTCATATAGTCCACAATGACTCCAAAACATGGCTCCTAATTTGTGCTGATAAGAGCATGCTATCAGTGATGGTAACCCCTATTGTCTGCTACCATGCATATCCTAGGTGCACTGGTGTCTCGCGCGATCCCCACTATATGAATCATTGAGCCCTCTCGCAAGGATGAGTGTTTCTTGGTTGCACATTCTCATACCATGTTTCAAGCCCAGAGGTTTAGTGAGGCCGTACCTTTTTATGGTCACATCTATCACTAACCACTGCTATCCACATGCCACTGGGTATCCGCAACTGGTCCGCAAGTCGCCATAATCGTGTTTCTCTTTAATGTGGCATTTACCTTACTGCAGCCTTTTTGTCAAAATATGTTCCAAATTGTCCTCTTCACAAAATCCAAAAGATCATCATCATATCCTAAAGGAGTTTACCAAACCTGAGCTATAGGTTCATCGTCACTTTTCACCATGTATCTATCATCTCCCCGCGGTGGGTAAACTCGATCTATGTCAACTACCACCATTATTTTTGGGCTTTCATGTTCTATGGCTAGAAATAAATATTCCTGATACTATACCATCTCACTACCATATATATGTTTTCTCTCATCAAACTTGTGTATCTTTCTATGTTTATTTCATTCTTCCTAATATCCTATCCATCTTGTATACACCCTTCTAATCATTTACCTCTCATCTATACATCCTTATCTTGTTTAAATCTTCTAATTCAGCCCATATCCATCATGTTTATTCCATTCGACCTATCATTTCTCGAATCCTTCTAGTCTCTATCTTGCAAATCTTTTATTTGTGGCTTTTATGTTAGTTGTTTTTGCGCTCAACGATCAACTTCTACATGTTTTAAACTTTTATCCTATTTTGTAATGCTTGATGTGTTGTTTTTAGGTTCTCTTGTGATGCTTGTAATGGTTGATTGCTAGCGTTAGAAGAGGAGCTCTACAAGGATGCTCAAGAAGTTGGATAGCAAGCATTTGGAAGGCAAGTGTAACATGAGTTCCCTTGTTACCTAATAACTATTTAATCACCTCTTCATGTGCATGTGTCTAATATGATAAACCCCTAAGGATTTTACCTAGAACCTTTGTTATCCTATATTCCTTGGTACCTTTGGGTTTATGCACATGGATAGTTGCTTAATCTGCAATCACTAAACAATATAATATAAATCATGACTAATGGATTATGGAATCAATGATAAAATTATGCTTTTTATCAACTGTTGATGCAAAAGTGAATCTGCAAACACAAAGGGCTAATACCCGATTCAAATGTTAAGGCGTGCTAGCCGATTTCACCTTAAAACCGACAAAGGTGATAACTCGAATACTTTGGTCCCGACAACAGCGATGCGCCCAGATGCCGCGGTCAAGAGGTATTCACGTGGAACTTGAGAATTCGTCGAGTTTGACCCGATGAACTCCTAGGAACTCGTAAGTAAAGAGCAAATATGCGAGTTGACGAAGTCGTCGAAAGTAGATGCAAGATTATATGTAAAAACTTGTGTTGATTGATTGGATTGTCTCTTACATTGCTACTAGGTCTATATTTATACCCTGTCTTAAAGAGTTACAAATAGGTACGACTAGGATTCTAATTCCAAACTAAACGGAATCCGTATACAAAACAAACTCTAATAACTATAGAAATCATTAATTTATCTATCCTAGGCGATCGGCACACCACCATCATCTTCCTGACGATTCCTACACCTTCTAACACTATCATCAGCATATCATCCTCCATCGGCATCGGCAACCGTTAACATCAGCCATCGGCACAGATCAACCATTATCCCTGGACTTGGTCATATCCTGCTGCTTTATCATCGGCATCATAACCCATCGGCAACTCCCTTGTCAACCGGTCATTACTTCGCCTGCCGATCCAAGTTCTATTAATTTTCCAGATACGTGTCAAAAAACGGTGTCAACACATGCCCCCCAATTTTGGGGTATAAAATCATTAATACTCCGAAATTCTCTCCTAATAATGACACCCTTTTCGTAGTTACTCCCTTCTGACAGCAATTAATTACCAAATCCAAACAACCTTAACCCGGATCTCCAGTAGACACCTCGAATTTCTCAACATCCCAAACCAAATCTCCTAAACATCCGTTCATCAGCAATTATTTCGTTAGAGTGGACTGCCAATGAGCTGACCAGGAGATCTTGCACAGTAAAATATCTCCTAAAATCATGACCCCTTGCTGTCAAATCACATGCACAATCCCTTGATTACCGTGCAAACAGTTACCATATCCACCTGAACACCCTCAAATTTCACGGATACGGCAAATAGATATGTCAGAAATGCCCCTGCTCATTTTACCCTATAAATACTTCCTTCCTTAGTACTCTTTATCTACCTTGCCATCCTTCATCCCCCAAACTCATCTCTTCTGGCGGCGGCATTGTTGAAGAGCCCAAGAACTCCAGCAAGGTCCTCCCCAACGGTTCCTTGAGTCTCCGATCTTCTTCTCCTCCGGGAAAAAATAGCTGTCAACTTCGTCGTCCCTGAGGTTAATCCATTCCCATCTTTCCTCCTTTTTGCCGCACCTCCTTACTTTTTGCAAGTTTACTTACTCGGCATCTTTCTCTCTTCTTTCTTTTTTCACTATTCTTTCAATCTTCAAACCATAGGAACTAAGCGAGAAAATTGTTATTCCTACCGAGCAACCCCACCTTCAATGCCTCGGTCCACTAGGTGATCTAGATCCTACCATTCTGATCAATGCAGAAACAAATAGAATTCCCTTTAGAGCCGAGAACTTTTCGTTAGATCTGTGGAAGGACACATTCCGATCCTGTCCAAACCCCACCAAAGGATGGAAGGATTGGTTCTTGAGAGTCAGTAAAACACATGAATTACACTGGGGTGAACGTAATATAGACCAATGTGTCCGGCTTTCTGTTGCCAATATGGAAAAGAATGAATCAATGCTGATAGCCGCCTCATATTTTTGGTCGGACACTTTCAACGCCTTCATCTTTGGCCATGGCCCAGCTTCCCCCATGCTTGCCGATGTAGTTATGCTTACTGGCGTAGATGCTGCCACTATCGATGATGGCCAGTTATTCAGCTGTAAAGCCGAATTCAAAGTAGAAACCCGCAACATCGGCGGTTGGTCAGGGTACATTCAGAAATATCAGAAAACGGGATCAGTTGGTGAGAGAGAACATGCCACTTTCCTAAATATGTGGCTAGATAAATTCATTTTCTGTGGCTGATTGGTAGGACCAACTTATGTCTACTTATCGGCAGCAGAGAGGCTAGCCGATGGCAACCGATTTCCCCTTGGCCGATATTTGCTAGGTTCTGCTTACCACCTCCTCCATCAAGTGGCAGAGAAACTTCTGTTGGGTGAACCTATCGGCAATTTAGGAGGCCCTTGGTGGTTCATCAACATGTGGCCTAATGTTCACATGCACAAATGTCTTCGGTTTGGCTTTTTCGCACAGCAGTTCCCCCGAGATATTGCCGAAGATTATGAACTGGCAGATGATGAATCGGCATCTCGCTCACCTCTCAATTACGGTGAAATGGTTATCGTCCTCCCTGGTACCGACTCCAATGAAAACCAGATTGGCTGATTCTTTCAGACTCCGTATGACGGCCTCTCCAAGGATCAGCGAGCATGGATGCCATATGAATATCCAGAGACCAGATTGGCACTCACCTTCCATCCTTTTGATAATGCTCTCGACAAAGATAATGATCTGATGATGGCAATCATTACCCCAAGAGCAGTTCAAGTCAAT
This sequence comes from Sorghum bicolor, assembly GCF_000003195.3. Classification (NCBI taxonomy): domain Eukaryota; kingdom Viridiplantae; phylum Streptophyta; class Magnoliopsida; order Poales; family Poaceae; genus Sorghum; species Sorghum bicolor. The sequence goes on along the minus strand of NC_012877.2, from coordinate 32,146,966 downwards.
AGCTTCGGCAATTGAAAAAATATTAACACCACCTATGAGTTTTACAACGCATCAGCACTAGCTCGCCAACTAGCGTTTGGTCAGCTGTAGATCAGACTTTGTTATGCCAATGTAGTAAAACCAAGAGAAACAATAACCACCGGACTGGAGTGGATCAGTGTAGCTCAACTTCAGCCAAACGCCGATACAACAGATATTGATCTATCGGCTTGGGTCCCAGCTCTCTTTATTACCTAGTTATACAAACATTGGTGGGAATAATGGAAGGAGCACCTGTTCAAGATATCAGCCCATACATACCGCGGTATGATCGACTCTGATTACCATGTCCCAATGACATTGTAAGTTCTTTACCGATGCCTTAGTTCCTTTGTTACTATATTTTTCTTTTAAAAACATCATCGGCAACTAACTTACTCTTATTTCAGTAGGTCAATGACCCAGCAACGACGGTGAGTAGAAGCAGATGGCCGATTGAGCTCCTCCAATCAGGCCCGACTTCTTTAATCGGCTATAATGCACCGAGTCTAGCAACTCTGATACATCGCAACATATGCTTAAAAAAGATGACCAAACGGTCAAAGACATCTCCATTGGTCACTTCTGCCACTCCTGCACAGGCTTTTAAGGTAAACTCTTAATTTCCTTCACTTATACCGATTTCATCCCGTACTCATATCATCCTTTCAGGGCACATCGACTGCAACAGGAACTTCATCGGTAATTTTTATCCTTCAGCTGAATTCCATCAATATTGTTTTATATTTTTACTCATGAAATTTTGGTTGTTGTAACAGCAAACTGGCAAATCGGCTAAGACCAGAAGTGCTCAAACGTCAAGTGCCGATGCCCCCCAGCCTAGTCAAGCCCCAACCAAAAGAAAGGGTCCCAAAAGCACCAAGACTCAGCCGAAGGGCCAGAAGATGGTACCATCCTCTCCACTTGGTCCAGTATCACTAATCCAGGTAGCATCATCCCCTTCTCCACCGAAACCTCAGACACAAGAGGCACCTTCTCCTCCTCAACCGGCACCTCAGCCACAAGAAGCACCAGGTGATGTTTCTGAACAAATTGCCGATCCGGTTGATCTGGGCACATCATCGACGACTCCTTTAGAACAGATCATCACCATACCCCCTCAAGGTAAAGTACTAATCATAGAATTATTACCGATGAATTTGTTTTATAGACCATAATTGTAACAGAACCGTCCAAATTATAAGAGATTAAGCCTAATAGTGACTATTTGTACAGTCAAACCATCGAGCTTAAGCCCATATAATCCCGGTAGTCCGTGAAATCTCGAAGGATTTCAAACCACATATCGCACATACAGCCAAGATCGTAATTAGTTTAGCGGCTACCATCCATAGTTACATCTAGTTTACAACATTCATCAAATACATCGGAGTACTTAAAATTTATTACAAACCAAGTTCTCAAGTAGCGGAAGCTTCATAGTTTGAAAGTAACACACACACATTCAGTTTGATACAGTGCCAAAGTTCGGTCATTCCCACAAAAGCCAAAGAAAAGGTAGAATGACCATCGCCCTTGGTCTAGTCATCGCCCATGGCTGGGTACAAGCAGAGGATGCAATAACAATAGTACATTTGACCATCTGCAAAACAACATGGGAATAGAACCCTGAGTACGAGAATGTACTCAGCTAGACTTACCCGTCATAAACCAAAAATTATAAGACTCTTCAAGGATCGTGAAGGCTGTATAGTGGGGTAGCTGAGACTTTTTGCATAAAAGTATTATTCCACTAAGCATAGCCTAGAGACCATTCTTCTTTTAATTAGCTCAAGATTGATAATATCATTACATATTATCTTGGTTTGCACCTGTACTATTACAAACAAGTGTAGAAATATGATGATACCTCATCATAGCATTCATAAATCATTTATCATTATAACCCAAGTGTTCTATAGTCCTTACTACGAGGACAGGGCTCATGTCAAGTGCTCACTATCCAGGAGCGATGGCGATTCGAATCGATTTCTATCCAGCTGGCGAGTTATTACCCACACAAACCACACTCACTGATCAAGTGAGCTACAGATCACCGTGTTACACTATCCAGGACCAATTCGCGGGTTCGGCAGGCACCGCCAGTACCCGAGGACTGTTCCGGTGACCGAGGTATCCAAGGTATACCAAGGTTGCGCGCCGCGCCCTCGTCGTTCTCCTCAACCATCACCAATACAGCGCATGGCGGCTCGACTCCCGACCCAGATAGTGTTCAGGCTTCGCGGTTGGAACGACTTATCCTTCCAGCTAAGTGTGGGGCATGCGTTCAACATGACAAGAGGGCCGTCAACGATCGGTCCTTAATTGACACAGGTAGGGGCACTATGATCAACCTACCACAAGACCCTGTCCGGTCTCAAATTCATTTCTACACTTGATTATTCTTCCCCATAGCATTTACAGCTAATCAAACAGGTGTCCACCTATATCTCGCAGGTGACAGGGAATCACCCGACTTCTACCGGACTAAGCAAACTAAGCATAGACTCCGTGTCTATCTACATAGGACAAGGTAGATAACAAGTGGTGATAGCAATGAGTACATATGCATCAACGGTATCAAGCAATTCCTATCACTTAAATGCAACATAGTAGAACAAGCATAATATATCATTTATGTTAGCGATAATAGGGACACTAAGAATGCTCCGGGGCTTGCCTTTCTCAAACGTGCTCGGTTTGTGATCCGGGCACTCCTGTAGCTCTTCTCCGAGCTCTGGTCCTCCCAGAGGTTCCTGCTCCTGGGTCTCCTCCGGCTCCTCGGGTCCCACCTCGTTCTCCTGTGAGCCTATATGATGTATGTATGCTCATGAGTGGAGTGCGAGATGCCCGAGATGAAATGCTTGTGCAAGTGGGTAACAGATGACTATGACATGGTGTATAGATGATATAGGTGGTCATTTCTACAAGGTAGTCAACATCATCTAAGAACATGTAATCGAACTACACATCTATTACATTCTCTTCTACAAGTTGTCTTCATGGTTAACCAGCAAGCTCATATGATGCTTCAAAGATACACCAAACACCCTCTTACTTTATGTAATCTATGTATAACAATTCATAATTTATTTATCCACTTTTAGGCCTAGAAAAGTAGCATATATTTCTGTTTATTAATAAATTCCACAAAAATTATAGTAGACTACTAGTCAATCATAAAGTCTACCATAAATTTTTCATAATATTTGGACATTTATTTTGGGCTACAAAATTACAAGACTAACCCATATAATTAAGTATAATTATCCTACTATTGTGTAAGTGTCAAACAGCAGATTTCATATTTTCATAATTAACTAGTTAACATAAGAATTACCCACAAAAATTTTCAGATTAATTGCATAATCCAATTATTTATTAAAAATGATAAACCACTGCCATGCAAGCAATTAAATCACCATAAATTAACTCACACAGCAAATAATGTGTAACATATTTTTCCCAGAGCCTACTCATCCATGCAGAGCTAACAAAACAAGTTTCATATTTTTCTGAACTATATTTTAATTACTATGCATTTTCCAAATTTTAGCAAAAATATGGAGTAAATATATTTGTACAGAAACGTTGTTCAAACATGACATGCAACCATACCAAACTATAGATCTGGAATTATAGAGTTCATCAAAATTTATTTCATCAATTTTGGAGTTGTAGAACTCAAGTTATGAAATATACAAGATTTAATCAAATTCTGAAAACCTTTATTTAAGAAAAACCGACGGAAAACACTAGATCCACCAAGATCCACACCCGCAGAGGCACTGACAGGCGGGACCCAGGGGTCGTGGCCCCACGGGTCAGCCACGCCGCACTCTGGCTGACTTCGGCCGGCCACCTCTCGCCGACGGCGAGGTCTCCGGCCACGGGATGAGCACCAACGTGCTCCCCGCAGCGAGGCGCACCCGAGGATGCCTTTGGACTGGCCGGAAGATGACCGGAGCACCCTCGCGAGCATGCATGGCGGCACGGCTGCGCTGCTCGCCGTGGCCAGGCCGCTCCGGTGCGGTAGAGCGCACGCGGGGTTCCGTCGAGGCTTCCTCGTCGAGCTACGGACCTAACGCACCCAAAAGCAAGCGAAACAAGGCAGAAACGAGCGAGGTTCGACGCGGCGGAGCACTCAGACGAGGTCGGGGAAACTCCGGTGAGCGATTCACGGCGTGCGGTGGTGGTTTTGGCGCCGAGGATAGATCACTGGTGTGGCCGGCGGTGAGCGGCGGAGCTCTCCGGCGATGGCGCTGCGGTGGAGCTACTATGGCTGTGGCGCTCGCGAGCGGAGGAAGGAGAGGGGAGCAGGGAGGGGACAGAATGGAGTGGCCTGGGGGCGCGGGGCGGCGTCCCGACCAGGTTAAGGCCGGTCGGCCGCGGCGCGTCCACGACGCCGACGTACGGCCGCCACGTGGCCGGCGTCGGGTGGACGAAGGCGGGCGTCCACGCGCGGGAGAGAGAGGGAGGGGAAACCGGGCCGCGCTGTCTGGCTGGGCCGAAAGGGAGGCGGGTCGACCCAGTAGCGCCTGCCCCCTTTCTCTTTTTTTTGAAATTATTTTCCTAAAAAGCTTAAATGATACTTTTGAAGGTTTTACAAATCTGTTTAGGGGTTCGAGTAAAAAGAAGAATTGTTCCCCATAAAATTCCCTACAACTTTGTTTTAATACGCAAAGCCAAATTCCAAATAGAATTTGAATCACAAATTAAAACTAGTTATAGGTTTTTAATAAATTCATTTTAGGGATTTTTTTATAAATTCCATTTCTCAATTCCTATAGCTCCAAAAATTTCACAAAATTACTCTTAAATCTTCTAACACATATTTCAACCTAATTTGGTCATTTCAAGAAATTTAGAAGTAAGCATAATATTTTTACCATATTTAATTCACATAAAACAAAGCACATAAAATCACAATTGAATGACGGACATGTTCATGCAATGCTATGCTTGATGATAATGGTTATGGATGAGTTTATGAGACTAAGTGCATGCTTAACACCTAGGGTGTTACAGCCCTTCCCCCCTTAGGGAAATCTCATCCCGAGATTTAGGTTACTAACCATTTCTTATGAAATTTTGGATAAACTGTTCTTAGGTAATCCTCGGTTTCCTAGGTGGCATCCCTACCGTCACGATGACTCCACACCACCTTATATGTTTTGACCACTCTGTTTCGGGTTACCCACTCCTTGGTATCTATGATACCAACTGGTTGTTCCTTGTATTCCAAGTCTGCCTTTATCTTGATTCCTCGGGGTTCAATCCTCTGCTCGGGTACTTTCAAATATTTCCGTAGCTGCGACACATGGAAGACTGGGACGATTGAACTCAACTCTTCAGGTAACTGAATCTTGTAGGCGACGTGGCCTTTCCTTTCTAGTATCTGATATGGTCCCACATATCTGGGTGCAAGCTTGCTTCGAACTCGGAAACGCTGAACTTTCTTCATTGGCGTAACCTTGAGGTAAACATAGTCACCTACATTGAATTCGAGTGGCCTTCTTCTCTTATCAGCATAACTCTTTTGTCGCGATTGTGCCGCCTTCATATGTTGCTGTATGATTTCCACCTTTTTCTCAGCCTCGTTCACAAAGTCGATACCATAGTATCTCCTTTCACCAGGTTCAACCCAGTTTAAGGGAGTTCTACACTTACGACCATACAACGCTTCGAACGGAGCCATCTTGATACTCTCTTGATAGCTATTATTGTATGAGAACTCAGCCAAAGGCAACCATGATTCCCATGATCCCTTGGATGATAAGACACAAGCCCTCAGCATATCTTCTAGCACTTGATTGAGTCTTTCCGTTTGACCCGAGGTTTGGGGATGATACGCTGTGCTTCTTATCAGACTAGTCCCCAAACTCTTATGCATTCACTCCTAGAAATGAGCGATGAACTGCGGTCCCCTGTCTAATATGATGGTCTTGGGAATACCATGCAACTTAACAATCTCAGCTAGATACAGGTCAGCATACTCGGGAGGTCTGTAACGAGTCTTAACACGAATGAAATGAGCCGACTTGGTTAATCGATCTATGATTACCCAAATCGAGTCATTCCCTTTTCTTGTCGTCGGTAAACCTGTGATAAAGTCCATACTAACTTCTTCCCATTTCCACTCTGGAACTGACAACGGTTGCAACAGTCCTGCAGGTTTCATATGTATAGCCTTGACTCTGCAACATGTGTCACAACGGGCCACATATGCTGCTATCTCTTTCTTCATTTTAGTCCACCAAAAGTGAGATCTCAGGTCTTGATACATCTTACTACTGCCAGGATGAATGGAAAGCTTGGAGAGATGTGCTTCATCCATAATGCGATTCTTTAATTCTCGATTCTTTGGAACTACCAGCTGGTGCTGAAACCACAATACCCCTTTTTCATCAACTCGGAATTGAGTCTTTGGGTTGTTTTTGATCTTTTCTTTGATGTGGAAAATACCCTTGTCTATTTTCTGACCCTCGATGACTTGACTTTCAAGTGAACAACTGAGTTGTATGTGACATAAGACTTCAGGATGTAGGAGATTGAAGCCATCCTCAAACAACGGTTGTACCACTTGATAGTGCGGTTTGCGACTTAATGCGTCCGCTACCACATTAGCTTTGCCTGGATGATAGTGGACTTCCAGATCGTAATCCTTGATCAGCTCTAACCACCTTCATTGCCTCATATTCAGATCGGACTGAGTGAAGATGTATTTCAGACTTTTATGATCTGTGTAGATATGACACTTGTTTCCCAACAAATAGTGCCTCCAGATCTTCAAAGCGTGCACCACTACTGCTAACTCGAGGTCGTGAGTCGGGTAGTTGACTTCGTGCTTTCTCAATTGTCGTGAAGCGTAAGCTATAACTCTGCCGTCTTGCATTAGCACACATCCTAATCCTCTTTTCAATGCGTCGCAAAACACATCAAAAGGCTTCTCGATATTGGGTTGCGCTAGAACGGGGGTGGTGGTTAGCAACTTTCGCAAGGTGCGGAAGGCTAGTTCACACTCCTCTGTCCAAAAAAACTTATGATCCTTTTGCAGCAAACTAGTCATTGGCTTAGCAATCTTGGAGAAGTCGGGTTTGAAACGACGATAATACCCGGCCAGGCCAAGAATACTCCGAACTTCTAAGAGAGAAGTTGGTGCCTTCTAGTCCATGACTTCCTGTACCTTTGACGGATCCACAGCAATCCCCTCTTCAGACAGAATGTGCCCTAGGAAAGGAACCTTCTTCAGCCAGAACTCACACTTGCTGAACTTCGCATATAACTGATGCTCTCGCAGTCGTGTTAGCATGACTCTTAGATGCTCAGCGTGATCCTGTTCATTCCCTGAATAAACCAGAATGTCATCGATGAACACCACAACAAACTTGTCTAGCTCTGGCATAAAGACTGAGTTCATCAGATACATGAAGTATGCAGAAGCATTTGTCAATCCAAAGGACATGACAAAATATTCATACAACCCATATCTGGTGGAAAAGGCAGTCTTTGGGATATCTTGCGGACGGATCTTGATTAGATGATACCCGGACCTTAAATCTACATTGGAAAATACTCTGGCCTTGGACAACTGATCAAACAGGATATCAATCCTTGGTAATGGATACTTATTCTCGATTGTTACCGCATTGAGTGGACGATAGTCCACGCACATGCGCAACGATTGATCCTTCTTTTTCACAAACAACACAGGACAACCCCATTCCGACGAACTTGGCTGGATGAACCCTTTATCTAACAACTCCTTTAGTTGATTCTTCAACACAGCGATTTCATTTGGCGGCATCCGGTATGGCCTTCTAGATATCGGTGCGGTGCCTGGTATAAACTCGATTGCAAACTCTACTTCCCTATCTGGGGGAAGTCCTGGCAATTCCTCAGGAAAAATGTCAAGGAACTCACATACTACTGGGATCTGTGGTAGAGGAACAACGTGCGTAGCACAAGAGATGCTAGCCAAGTCAAAGCGATGGGGCAGAGGTACTCGAAAAGATCCACTGCCTAGGGGTTCTTTGAGAGATAACACCCTCTTTCCAGTATCTATGACAGCATCCCACTCTTTCATCCAGTTCATGCCCATGATAACATCCAAAACTAACCCAGGCATGACTACCAGATTTACTTGAAACACCCGGTTACTTATATCCAAGGTTGGCCTTCGGACCACTCTATTTGTCAACACATCTGCCCCTGCTGAGCTGATGCGATAGACATAACCTAGATCTGTAACTGCTTGGTTATGCTTTTGTGCAAATGCTTGGCTCATGAATGAATGCGATGATCCAGAATCAAACAAAACAACTGCAAGATGTTGGTTGATAGGAAACATACCAGCTGTTACCGGTTCTCCTTCCGGGATCTCCTCTGTCGAGGTATGGTGCACTCAAGCTGGGTAGGTCGTCTGCTGCCTCTTGGGTTAGGGACATTCCTTAGCAAAGTGCCCCATCTTGTGGCAGTTGTAGCACGGTCCCTTGGTCGTATTGTTGGCGGCTGGTGCTGCAGCTTGAATTGCCTTTAGGTTGGTGGGAGCTATTGCTACCTTGTACGGCTTCTGTTGCATTGGATGCCCGGTGTTCCTTCTCTGCGGCAGTCGGAACCTAGCACCTGGGGCAGGAGGACGATACTGCTGTCGCCCTGCCACCGGTGCCCTAGACTGAGATGACCCGGCTTCAAAATCCCTCTTACGAGACTTGGACGCACTATAGTTGTTGATATTGTTTTCCTGGGTCAGACAGTCACTAATGTAGGCATTGAAGGTAGCCCAGGCTCCTGTACCCATGGTCTTCAGCATCTTTGGGCTCAGGCCTCTCTAGAAACTAGCGATCTTCTTGGCTTCCGTGTTCACATACTCGGGTGCGTAACGAGCAAGATTGTTAAAAGCGTGTAGATACTCCTTCACAGACTTCGTTCCCTGGGACAGCCTCATAAATTCTCCAACCTTCATTTCCACCACACTCGGAGGAATGTAATTTCCCCAAAAAGCGGTGGTGAAGCGGTTCCAGGTGATTGGGGTCCCATCTGGGTAGGTGGTACGATGATGGGACCACCAAATCCCAGCAGGTCCCTGCAACTGATGCGCTGCATACTCAGCCTTAAGTTCATCAGTCATCCGAAGAAGACGGAACTTTTGCTCCATGGTGTTGATCCACTCATCTGCCTCGAGCGGTTCTAAGGCCTCCTTGAAGATAGGTGGTTTGGTATGCATGAAGTCCTTGAAAGAGCTGTACTGATTGGCTTCACGGCTGCCCTGGTTATCCCCATGGCGGGTATTGTCAGCGATATTACGCAGGGCTTCTTCTATGTTGCGCTGCATCTGCTCCATGTTGCGTTGGCTCCCCAGAAACTGCGAGAAAACACGTCCGCAGTGTACGGAGGAGGCAGTGGTGGTGGCGATGATGGTGCTCTTTCCTCATTCCGTTGAGCCCCACCTCCGGAAGAACCTGCTCCAAGTTCGGGGTTGCTATTACCCCCGCCACTTGTTTACACCATCTGCACGCGTCAATCATAAGCAGTCATTAGGAGTTGCCATCAACGGTAGACATATGTAGAATTATGTCGTACTGGATTTACTGAGGAAAATGAATTCGCACAATAAACAGAGGCACAACAATTCATCATCCACACAACATCACTAGCGAAGTACTTAACATTCAAGCAACCAGGTTCGCATACATCCAAAATTGCCAGCATACATACACTGGACTTTCAGCGTCATCACATAAAGTTTTACACCGCCCAGATCCACAGATTACAAGACATGCCATGCAACAACAACAACAAAATAAGAAGGACTAGCTCTACAGCTATAGCATCTACTCGCTATGGTCGCTATCCATGCCGGAGCCTTCCTCGTCCTCATCTCCACTAGCAGCTGCCTCTATCTCTAGATCCTCATCCATCTCATCCTCAGTGTCCAACTCAGCTGCTCCAGGCAGGTGGTGAGGGTGGAGCTGGTTATGCAGCTGGTGGATCTTCTCATGCAGGTTCTCATTGTACTCCTCAGCATTAGCTAGCTGCTGCTCAAGCTCTAGCTGTCGGGCCCTCAGGGTGTCCTCCTCGTGCCAGGCTTCATTCCTCTGACCAAGCACATGAACTAGCATGCGCTCACAGTTCCTGTGAGCAGTAGTCACCCTGTCCCTCTGCTCTCTCACTGCGAGCAGGTCCTGACTTAGCTCACTGTTATTCTGGACCGCCTGATCCCTCTCTCGGGTCATGCGGGCCAACTCTGCCTGCAACCTCTCAACCTCAGTGTCAAACTCACGCTGCAGCTGGCGCTTCTCATCATGAACTGTGAGAAGGGACCCAGACAAGCATCCCAAACAACGCTTCAGACCCCCATAGGTCTTCATCAAGGCGAACATAGCACTCATAGCTACACTGTCACTGTGCTGGTCCTCATCCGCACTCCTCTCTAGAGCATTCACCTCGGACTGATCCCACACGAAGTGTAGGGGTCACCCCGGGGAAACACCCCAGCGAAGGCGTGGGCCAGCTCATGTGGAAACCTCTCCATGAGGTCCCTCAGAACTGCAAAAGCTGCTCTGCTAGCACTGTGGAAAGGCGTGATACCTCGGGACTCGTACACCTAGCCGCCCCAGGCGGGGTCACCTCCACTGGTAGGGACCACTGCCTCGATCCCCACCAGGGTCCCGTCACCAAGCTGCTCCTTGTTCCAATAGTAGCGAGGTTCCCTTCCTTCGGGATACCCAATCAAACTGAGCACCCTCGAAAGCAAGGTGGGTATCCCAAACTCCTCTAGGAACTTGCTCTTATGACGCGAGGTCCTGGCTGCCAACTGATGGCGAGGGGCCCGCCCACCAGTGGACTTGCGAGCGGTGAGCCTAGTGCGTGCCATCTGCTGCAAAGAGAATACCTTAGGTAAGATTGAGGATTATCTTTTATTATCTTATTTGGAATTGGGACAGATTAAATTAAGGGGAGGAAGTAAGCATTGATATGAAATGAACATGATGCATGCACAAACTTACGATCTCACAAACTTAGAAACAAAAGTTAACACTAATCGGTATATGCGGTGGCACACAACGTTCTCTCATAACGTAACTAGCGTTCTAGGCGAGAACATGGTTAGTGTACCTGCAGAAAACTCATTTCAGCCCAACCACAGTATGAACATGTAGAACAAGAATTTAAAGCTATACACCCCACACACATAGACACCCCGTCCATGCAGATGGCGTGTTACTACCCACATCATCGCCCTAGTGACAGCATCGCCTCTTAGGACGGAATCTCTCAACATGCGGTACTGTTCCCAGGCACACCAAACATGTGTGCATGACACAGCACCTAACAACACTTCCCTAAATCGGCAGTGTATCCGATCATGCTCTCACAGCTCCCACTTACCGAGGCGTAGAGGAAGAATTGATCTATATATTACCACTCAAATGAATGGTACTCGTACTATTGCACGCCGTATGAGCGACGAAATAGAAATATGATGCATTAACCCCCAAGTCAGTACTTAACTAGCCACCTTAGAGTCCTTAACTGGGCATAAAGGATATGACCATGGCACACTAGATAGTTTTCCAAAAACTTAGTTTGACACCTTGATTACCATTTGATTTATAATAATCTTCTATTAAACCGGTTTAAGTTTAGTTTAGAACGTACTTATGAATAGTAACTCGCTAAACCTTGCTCCGATGCCAGCTGTAACAGAACCGTCCAAATTATAAGAGATTAAGCCTAATAGTGACCATTTGCATAGTCAAACCATCGAGATTAAGCCCATATCATCACGGTAGTCCGTGAAATCTCGAAGGATTTCAAACCACATATCGCACATACAACCAATATCGTAATAAGTTTAGCGGCTACCATCCATAGTTACATTCAGTTTACAACATTCATTAAATACATCGGAGTACTTAAAATTTATTACAATCCAAGTTCTCAAGTAGCGAAAGCTTCATAGTTTGAAAGTAACACACACACATTCAGTTTGATACAGTGCCATAGTTTGGTCATTCCCACAAAAGCAAAAGAGAAGGTAGAGTGACCATCGCCCTTGGTCTAGTCATCGCCCATGGCTGGGTACAAGCAGAGGATGCAATAACCATAGTACATTTGACCATATGCAAAACAACATGGGAATAGAACCCTGAATACGAGAATGTACTCAGCTAGACTTACCCGTCATAAACCAAAAATAAAGACTCTTCGAGGATCGTGAAGGCTGTATAGTGGGGTAGCTGAGACTTTTTGCATAAAAGCATTATTCCACTAAGCATAGCCTAGAGACCATTCTTCTTTTAATTAGCTCAAGTTTGATAATATCATTACCTATTATCTAGGTTTGCACCTGTACTACTACAAACAAGTGTAGAAATATGATGATACCTCATCATAGCATTCATAAACCATTTATCATCATAACCCAAGTGCTCATGTCAAGTGCTCACTATCCAGGAGCGATGGCGATTTGAATCGATTTCTAACCAGCTGGCGAGTTATTCCCCACATAAACCACACTCACTGATCAAGTGAGCTACGGATCACCGTGTTACACTATCCAGGACCAATTCGCGGGTTCGGCAGGCACCGCCAGTACCTGAGGACCGTTCCGGCGATCGCGGTATCCAAGGTATACCAAGGTTGCGCACCGCGCCCTTGTTGTTCTCCTCAACCATCACCAATACAGCGCACGGCGGCTCGACTCCGGGCCCGGACAGTGTTAAGGCTTCGCGGTTGGAACGACTTATCCTTCCAGCTAAGTGTGGGGCATGCGTTCCACATGACAAGAGGGCCGTCAACGATCGGTCCTTAATCAACACAGGCAGGGGCACTATGATCAACCCACCACAAGACCCTGCCCGGTCTCAAATTCCTTACCACACTTGGTTATTCTTCCCCATAGCATTTACAGCTAATCAAACAGGTGTCCACCTATATCTCGCAGGTGATAGGGAATCAACCGACTTCTACCAGACTAAGCAAACTAAGCATAGACTCTGTGTCTATCTACATAGGACAAGGTAGATAACAAGTGGTGATAGCAAGGAGTACATATGCATCAACGGTATCAAGCAATTCCTATCACTTAAATGCAACATAGTAGAACAAGCATAATATATCATTTATGTTAGCGAGAATAGGGAGACTTAGAATGCTCCGGGGCTTTCCTTTCTTAAACGTGCTCGGTTTGTGATCCGGGCACTCCTGTAGCTCTTCTCCGAGCTCTGGTCCTCCCAGAGGTTCCTGTTCCTGGGTCTCCTCCGGCTCCTCGGGTCCCACCTCGTTCTCCTACGAGCCTGTATGATGTATGTATGCTCATGAGTGGAGTGCAAGATGCCCGAGATGAAATGCTTATGCAAGTGGGTAACAGATGACTATGACCTGGTGTATAGATGATATAGGTGGTCATTTCTACAAGGTAGTCAACATCATCCAAGAACATGTAATCGAACTACACATCTATTACATTCTCTTCTACAAGTTGTCTTCATGGTTAACCAGCAAGCTCACATGATGCTTCAAAGATACACCAAACACCCTCTTACTTTATTTAATCTATATATAACAATTCATAATTTATTTATCCACTTTTAGGCCTACAAAAGTAGCATATATTTCTGTTTATCAATATTCCACAAAAATTACAGTAGACTACTAGTCGATCATAAAGTCTACTATAAATTTTTCATAATATTTGGACATTTATTTTGGGCTATAAAATTACAAGACTAACCCATATAATTAAGTATAATTATCCTACTGTTGTGTAAGTGTCAAACAGCAGATTTCATATTTTTGTAATTAACTTATTAACATAAGAATTACCCACAAAAATTTCCAGATTAATTGCATTATCCAATTATTTATTAAAAATCATAAACCACTACCATGCCAGCATTTAAATCACAATAAACTAACTCACACAGCAAATAATGTGTAACATATTTTTCCCAGAGCCTACTCATCCATGCAGAACCAACAAAACAAGTTTCATATTTTTCGGAACTATATTTTAATTACTATGCATTTTCCAAATTTTAGCAAAAACATGGATTAAATATATTTGTACAGAAAAGTTGTTCAAACATGACATGCAACCATACCAAACTATAGATCTGGAATTATAGAGTTCATCAAATTTATTTCATCAATTTTGGAGCTGTAGAACTCAAGTTATGAAATATACAAGATTTAATCAAATTCTGAAAACCTTTATTTAAGAAAAACCGACGGAAAACACTAGATCCACCCGGATCCACACCCGCAGAGGCACTGACAGGCGGGACCAAGGGGTCGTGGCCCCATGGGTCAGCCACACCGCACTCCGGCTGACTTCGGCCGGCCGGCTCTCGCCGACGGCGAGGTCTCCGGCCACGGGGTGAGCACCAATGTGCTCCCCGCAGCGAGGCGCACCCGAAGGTGCCGTTGGACTGGCCGAAAGATGACCGGAGCACCCTCGCGAGCATGCATGGCGGCACTGTGGCGCTGCTCGCCGTGGCCAGGCCGCTCTGGTACGGTAGAGCGCGCGCGGGGTTCCACCGAGGCTTTCTCGTCGAGCTACGGACCTAACGCGCCCAAAAGCAAGCGAAACGAGGTAGAAACGAGCGAGGTTTGACACGGTGGAGCACTCCGACGAGGTCGGGGAAACTACGGCGAGCGATTCATGGCGTGCGGCGGTCTCTCACCTCGGTACAGCATGCGCAGAGGCTTACCGCGGCGAAGACGAGTGTGGTGGTGGTTTTGGCGCCGAGGATAAATCACTGGTGTGGCCGGCGTTGAGCGGCGGAGCTCTCCGGCGATGGCGCTGCGGCGGAGCTGCTACGTCTGCGGCGCTCACGAGCAGAGGAAGGAGAGGGGAGTGGGGAGGGGACAGAATGGAGTGGCCTGGGGGCACGGGGCGGCGTCCCGACCAGGTTAAGGCCGGTCGGCCGCGGCGCGTCCACAACGCCGACGTACGGCCGCCACGTGGCCGGCGTCGGGTGGACGAAGGCGGGCGTCCGCGCGCAGGAGAGAGAGGGAGGGGAAACCGGGCCGCGTTGTGGGCCGAAAGGGAGGCGGGTCGGCCCAGCAGCGCCTGCCCCCTTTCTCTCTTTTTTTTGAAATTATTTTCACAAAAAGCTTAAATGAGACTTTTGAAGCTTTTACAAATCTTTTTATGGGTTGGAGTAAAAAGAAGAATTGTTCCCCATAAAATTCCCTACAACTTTGTTTTAATAAGCAAAGCCAAATTCCAAATAGAATTTGAATCACAAATTAAAACTTGTTCTAGGTTTTTAATAAATTCATTTTAGGGATTTTTGTATAAATTCCATTTCTCAATTCCTATAGCTCCAAAAATTTCACAAAATTATTCTTAAATCTTCTAACACATATTTCAACCTGATTTGGGCATTTCGAGAAATTTAGAAGTAAGCATAATATTTTTACCATATTTAATTCATATAAAACAAAGCACATAAAATCACAATTGAATGAAGGACATGTTCATGCAATGCTATGCTTGATGATAATGCTTATGGATGAGTTTATGAGACTAAGTGCATGCTTAACACCTAGGGTGTTACAATAATCATCTTTGTAACTTTTCAGTTGAAGTCATTCCATCGTCAACTTCAGCCGATCAAACCATAGTACCAGCTGCATCTCCACGCCAAAGGCAGGAAATCACTTTGATGCAAGTAAGTTATTTGATCTCTGGTCTTCATATCATTAATACTTGATCTTTGAGTTACTTATCCTCCTCCTTTTTAGGAACAAGACTCCCCGGACAATCTATTTTCCTTTGCCATCGAAATTTCCGATGACGAAGGTGAAGAAGCAAGTTCTTCTTAGGCAGTCGGGATCTCATCAGCAGAAATCAGAGCCAAGTTGGAAGATCGGGTTAGCTCTACTGCATCAAGACACAGCTCAGCTAGTAGATGATTCTGATCTAGACAAGGCTTTATTCATGACCCTTCGTGGTTAGATCCCAGCAGATGCTGAAGAGATCCTCTTTCAAGCTGCTCATTTGGAAAGCCGCCAGCTGTTGGCGGTTCTTAATGACATATTTACCCCGCCAACATAGTCCATGCAAAGGAAGAAAAGCATATATTTTACTCACATATACTTATTAAATACTTACCAAGTTCCACATGTAGTGCAAGTTGTGTTTTGCAGATCATATACAGGCATACAGGTGGAAAGCGAATAAAAAGGCGCAATCCGACACGTCAAAAAAATGTGCAAATAAACAAGTACCCAAAAGCCCAATATAGAAGTGCATCAATTTGCAGGTGGATCTGGACTCAGGGGCCCGAGAGGAAGGCAACGGGCTTCGGGCCGGGGCCAGTGGGGCCCACCAGGGGGCGGGCGCCCCCTATGGTCGGCCGACCCTGGCCCAGCCCATCTCGGCACCGCCTTTCGCAGAGGCGGTGCTGAGCCTATCCTCCCGTAGTCCCCGCATGCAAATTGCAGTTTACACCCTAGGGAACCGACCTTCCCCACCTATTTAAGGAGGGGGAGAGGGAGGCTCCATTCATCTCATCACATTCACAATCAACACTCCACCTTCAAGGCACTTGGGCACTACCTCTTCTTAGTTTTTTTCCTTTTAGCTTTTAGAGAGAGTTGCGTGAGCTATCAAGGAGGGCTTGGCTCCTTGGAGAGAAACTTGGGTATGAATAAGAATATCTTTACTCCAAGTCCATGCCTTATCATGTCCGATATAGTTCTTCATATGAACTAGAGTATAGTTCTTATGCTATGGTATATGACATAGATCATAGGCCCTGTTTTATGATGCTAGCATATGAACTAGAATATAGTTCTAGTGAAAATGATATGACATACATTTTAGTATATAGTTCTTATAGTCTAATGCTACCCTAGGACTAGTAGTGTATTATATGAACTAGTGCTAAGTGTATGTTGTATTATTTTCACTTAGGACTTTAGTCTAATTGCTTCATGTTAATTAATTGCCTAGAAATAGCTTTGTGTGAAGATGGGGGTTTATCATGCTCTTTTGAGTAGGCTCAGGCTTCTTACCTGTCGGTCCGTAGGGTCGGGGACCCGGGGTAGTCTGAGTAGGTTCTTTGCCTGTAAGCATGGTGCTTGGGTGTAAAGGCCGGGTAAATGCATTGTCCTAGTCCACGGTTGAGGGGATGGCGGCAGGTGGTGACAGCCCTGTCCGTCCTTGGCATTCCCCCACGTTTGGCTAGGGTGTAGGAGTCTAAATAGTTGCGGAGGTTGCTGGCAGGCCAGTACTCGCGTAACCTCCTAAACCATCTAAACACAGGACTAGATCTAAGTAGTATAATTACATGATTAACTTGTTCTATGACATGATCTGTATCTAGGACCACACCTGCTCCAAAAGGTTGTTTGTTTATTCTTTGATTCAATTCATTCTTTTAGTCTCTTTTTATTCCTTAGCCCATATGCCATGCCTAGATTGTGATGGATCACTATTCTACATATAAATGTTTATCACCTGCTATGACATTTGATTCCATTATTGCTATTATAATTACTTTGATCTATGCTTATCTTAGAATCCTTAACATATTAACCCTTCCTTAGAGTGAACCTATAAATACGACACTCGGTAAATCCCCGGGTTGAAATGCTACACGATAATTCCCGTCCGCTTGCAGTACTTAAACTCCAAACCTAAGGAACTATCACCCCAGTATATACTTAACACTGTTGCTAGACATGCGCCGAGCTAATGACTTGTTAAGGAATACCAACATGGCAATCCTAGTGCCACTACCATGATTAAGGACAGGAACCCTACCCTAACGGTAGTAAGGCGCCTTTATCGGGAAGGTAGATCTAGCTCCCTATTCAAGGTGGTGATGCTACGGATCTGCCAATATAACACTGCCAATGTCATTATCATGAGTAGAGCAGAACCCTATTCTAGGTAGCGATGCAAAGAAATACTAACAAGCATTTCTGGCACCGTTGCTTAGGATAGATTTATACTCTAATCTTGGTGATTGCATTAGTAAGTGTTATCACGACATTTCTGACATCGTTGCTCGGGACGGATTAAACCCTGTTCTTAGTGATGACATTAAGAAATGCCAACACCAGCTCCAGTATCAGAAGGCCACTCAGCGTCTTGTCGATAGAGCTGCTCACGCCCGGCTCACAGAGGAAATGATGCAAGTAAAGCATGCTGCCGATGAGAAACACAAGAGCATCGACATTCTGCAGTCCTTAGGGGATGAGCTAAAACAAAAGATCTCCGATCTATCGGCAAGAAGAGAAGCCCTGCTAGCTAAACTCAAACAAATAGAAGAGGCCTAGACTCAAGCTCACCAAGAAGAAAGCCAGCTGCCTAAAGTGCTCAAAACTCTTCAGCAAGAAAGAGATGTCCAAGCCCGCAAAGCACTGCAGATGAAGAAGAAGCTGAAGCCGATAGAGGGCTCTGTCGATGAAGATACTGGAGAAATAGAAGAGGCCAACCAGATTCGTCTGTGCGCCATATCAGCCATACAGGCCCTACTGAATCTGTGAATTCTTCATCGGCAACTTGCTTAGTTCTGCTTCCGAGAACCTTAGTCATTTTGGTCCAGCCGATAGGATTATTATCGGCATTAAAACTTTATACATGGCTCCAGATACACTTAACATTCCATCCAGCCAATAGGACTATTATCGGCATTTAAACTTTCATGCATCAATCCAGATACTTGGGTAGTACTTCTTTAAATATTTTCCATTTAATGCTCTGGGAAATTTGACTCCTCTGAGAGTTTCTAAAATATAAGCATTACCAGGAATGGATCGATTTATCCGATAAGGACCTTCCCAATTAGGAGACCATTTTCCAAACTTTGAACTTTTAGTCCCAATCGGTAGAATCAATTTCCATACCAAATCCCTATCAGCAAACTCCTTGGCTTTTACCTTTTTATCAGACCATCTAGCAACCCTCTTTTTATTTTCTTCTATGCTTATCAAAGCCCTCAACCGATGCTCTGCCAAATCATCCAACTCATCTTTCATCAAAGTGGCATAGTCATCGACAGTTAGCTAATCCTGAGAAAACAACCGTCTGTAACTAGTTTTAATTTCCCATGGCAATACCGCATCATGCCCATACACCAACTGATAAGGTGATACTTTGGTTGAACTATGACATGCCATCCGATATGACCATAAAGCTTTATTCAACAATGTATGCCATCTTCTAGGATTTTCTTCAATTTTCAGCTTAATTAGCTTAATAATCCCTTTGTTAGAAGCTTCGGCCTATCCGTTAGCTTGAGCATGATAAGGAGAAGAATTCAACACTTTAATCCCCATACCGATTGCAAATTCATCAAACTCCCCTGATGTAAACATAGTACCCAGATCCGTAGTAATTGTTTGGGGAATACCAAATTGGTAAACAATATGCTCCTTTAGAAAATCGATCATATTGGCCGATGTCACTTTCTTCAAGGGAACAGCCTCAATCCATTTAGTGAAATAATCGGTGGCAACTAAGATAAACTTATGCCCTTTGCTTGATGGCGGATAAATTTGCCCGAGGAGATCAATAGCCCAACCCCAAAACGGCCAAGGTTTAACAATGGGATTCATGGCTGATGCGGGTGCCCTTTGAATATTGCCAAACTTCTGTCATCCTTGACATCCTTTAAAGTATTTAAAGCAATCTACAAGTATAGTAGGCCAATAATATCCGTTTCTCCTAATCATCCATTTCATCTTGAAAGCCGATTGATGTGCTCCACACATTCCATCATGAATTTCACCCATCAAGCTCCTAGCTTCATCATCAACCAAACACTTGAGCAAGACTCCATCTATCGTCCGATAATACAACTCTTCTTCGAGGAGTACATACTTTGTGGCTTGAAACCTAACACGTTTCTAAACTTTCCTGGACAGATCTTTTAAATAATCAATAATTTCCTTTCTCCAATCATCGGCACTGACTGCCGATAATATGTTCAAGATGGGTTGATATCCCAAGGCGTGTTGAGCCAATCGATTGGCTTCATCATTATGCAACCGAGGAATATGCTTTAATTGGAAATGCTTGAGTTCCTTTAACAGTTGTACGCATCTTTCATAATAAGCTACCAACACCTCACTTCGGCATTCATAAATTCCAGCCAATTGGTTTATAACAAGCATAGAATCACCGAAAATTTCAACAGCATCGGCATGAACCTCCTTTAATAATTCTAATCCTTTGATCATAGCTTGGTACTCAGCTTGATTATTTGTTGACATGGCAACAATCGGCAAAGAAAATTGATATTTCTTTCCCCTAGGAGAAATTAGTATTATACCAATTCCTGCCCCTCGGTCACATGTAGATCCATCAAAGAAGAGCGTCCAAGGAACAATTTCCAAAACATCCATAATGCCGCAATGGTGAGTTACAAAATCAGCCATAATCTACCCTTTAACCGCTTTAGCCGATTCGTAGCGTAGATCAAATTCCGACAATGCTAATATCCACTTTCCGATTCTACCACTCATAATCGGCATTGATAACATGTATCGGACTACATCATCTTTGCATATAACAGTGCATTCGGCCGATAGTAAGTAATGTCTCAATTTAACGCAAGAAAAGTATAAGCCGATCCAAGTTCTATTAACTTTCCAGATACGTGTTAAAAAATGGTGTCAACATCAACATGGACAGAAGGGGGCTAGAGCATTGGGCCTTTTTGGGTGCTCTAGTCTACCATCCGTAAGGACTGAATCTTAAAGCGGCCACCCTGGACTTACCGTACAGCCATGAGAGCTACATGGCTCTGGCTTTAGCTTAGTAAACTGAACTTCTCTAACTTGTTAGTGGTTACTGAAAGGCGCAGGAGGAGTGTGCCTCGTGGTGTATAGTTGTCTTCCTACCGTGGTGTGTACAGTGCCGCGACCACATGTGCCTCTTAGAGGAGGACACCTATGCACACTTGCCACTGAAACCTAGCGGCTGCTAACATGTTAGGGGGACTTTCGAAAGGCTTCATAGTGAACCCTGCCAACTTACCTTGGAAGTGGGTCAAGAGGCTGATCAGCTCGGGCATTTGGGTAACACGACTCATGGTGAAAGTGTACAAGCTCTGCAGAGTGTTTTAAAACTAATATATCAACCATGCTCACGGAAACGAGCTGCCTGGATCCTTTTTGAGATACATGGTTCTATGGATGCTTTGGGTGATGAGTAATGTTGATGTTAATTATAGTTCTCACCTTGGGAGCTTAACCGTAACCTAGCAACACAGGTCTAATAATAAAATATGACAAACTAAAAATGCTTATCGCAGTCAAACCAAGTCATGCAATTGAGCCTTGCATCCCCTCATGTTATACTTGTTGAGTATGGTGCGCTCACACTTGCTTTACATTCAATAATCAAAAATCCCGGATGGGTACCAGATGGTGATACAAAGGCGGAGTTCCTTGAGAAGTTCCAAGAGTACTAGGCGAGTGTACCCCCAGTCAACCATCCCTGTGGAGTATGGACACCCAAATTGAATATTATGATTAGTTTCCGCTATGCTTTGTAATAGATGTAAGCCATGTTGTAACTATGTTCTGATATATAATAAAGCATTGTTCTTGATATTCTTCATATTTGTCGCTATATGTGTCATGTGGACATCCTGGGCATACATATGGTTAGCGCTTGGTATTCTTTAGAAAACTAGGTGCGACATCCTGCTTGTCCTTCCTTGCTGGTTTCCTTATCATGTTAGGATTTATGGTGGACCACGAGTGGTCTTACCCCCTCTCGTGGTTACCGTATTTGAGGAATAACAAGAATTAACAGAATCAACAATTTGAGTCCTTCAGGACTCTAAGACCTTGTTAAAGTTCTGTTGATCCTTAACAACAGAAGCTAGAGAGTCCATTTTAGATGTTAATAATTCAAGAGTCTTGTTGTTAGCTAACAACCTTTTATTTATGCCTTCTTTAATTTTAGCTTGATTAACAACAAGATCTCTAAGCGTAGGCCAACTAGATTTTTGAAAATTACCTTGGCCTTGGAAGCGTTGGGTCGGTCCGCTTTGTCGTGGTTGCCCATTGTCAAATGCGGAGACGACCTCTAGAGTTTCTTCCTGCACCTCGCACCTTTGGATTGTTTCAATGGCACGTGCTGAGGTGTATTGTTGGATGGCCTCTCGATCTTTCTTGAAGTTGGATGTTTCTTCTATATTCTTCATCAAGAGTTCCATCTTTTGAGAGATGGCTTTCACCTCCTCAATGGTGTGAGTGCCTCTTTTCTTGGGTTTAGGACATTCATCATTCCACTCTTGATTTGTCACAATGTTCTCAATGAGCTTCTTTGCTTGTGCGACATTGAGGGATGTGAATGATCCTCTTGCAGCAGTATCAAGGTGACTACGGGTGTCTGGTGTTAGCCCATAGTAGAAACCTTGGATCAGCAGCCATTCCTTGATTCCATGACAAGGACATTCCCGAATGTACTCCTGGAGACGTTCCCATGCTTCGGGAATGGTCTCTTCTGCCTTTTGACGGAAGCTGGAAATTCTTGCCCATAGAGCTGATGTTTTGCTCTTTGGGAAGAACTTGCTGAGGAATGTTGTAGCACACTTGCTCCATGTGTCAACATCATCAGGGAGAGCATAGAACCATTGCTTTGCTTTCCGAAGCAGAGAGAATGGGAATAAGCGACGGCAGATGGCTCCCGCTG
This sequence comes from Sorghum bicolor, assembly GCF_000003195.3. NCBI lineage: Eukaryota > Viridiplantae > Streptophyta > Magnoliopsida > Poales > Poaceae > Sorghum > Sorghum bicolor. Next base: position 32,124,276 of record NC_012877.2, on the reverse strand, counting down.
TGACTCCTTTGATAGCGATGGAGCTACACACTTCTAGAAAGTTTTGAAGGCGTGTGTTTGCATCCTCATGTGGTTTCCCACTAAATGTACTAGCTTGCACCATACGGATTAGCGATGGCTAGATCTCAAAGTCGATATCTCCAATCTCCGCTTGCGGTCCCAATGAGATATGGATCGCAGAAGGAGATGAGAAGTCAGCGATGGGTTGGTTGACCATCGACATCCTGATTCTTGGTGCTGAGCTTCCTTCCTTAAGTGAGTTGAGGTGTGAGCTGAATCTCTGACGGTGGACTAGACAGAGTCTAGAATTCCTTCGAGATCTCTTTGAATCGGCTAATGTGGTTGCCTTGAAATGGAAATCACTAATATACTATATGGTTTCACAATAAAGAGAAACATAGGCAGGGGTAGACTGCCTACAACTAGTTGATCCCAAGTTGATGATGTTTCACCGTATTCATTCCTGCTACAAATTTCTAGGATATGCTTTCCCCGATAATGGCACCAGAAATGCTTGTTGGCAAATCTTAACGAACACCAGCTAGAGTAAGATATGACAAGTATCTAGAAATGGTGGCGCCTAACCAGCACTGCTTCAATGCAAGCCTGAGCTGTTACTAGGATAGGGTGTCAGGCTACCCTAAGCAATGGCTCTAGAAATGCTAAGCAACGCTAAGCTCTAGTGATGATGCAAGATGTACCAGGGGTAACTCTGCAAGCGCATAGATACCGATGTAGCACTTCGACCGTGGTGAGTATTCGCGGTGTCGTAATTTATAGTTCATCCAAGGGAAAGCATGCTAGAGGAGATAGCAAGGAAGAGAAATCCTATCCCAACTAGGATCGACTAAGGTAGTGAGGTAATGAAGACGTATAGGAAGGTTGATGTGGTTCTGGATAACTCCAAGATAACTAGTGTAGTGTAGCTAGGTGGGAGGACAATGAGTGAGAAAAGACTCCTATGACTCTAACTTTACTCCTGTGAACCAATCTAATCTAGTAGCGGACACACACTAACGTCGCTAAACTTAACGGCTTGTTTGCTGGAAGTCGACTACAACAGGAGGACGAAACTCCTATCCAAACGGTCTCGTTTCTTATGGGCGCCTAGAGACCGTACCTGACGTGAATAGAACCTACTAGGAAGTAGAGGACTATCACGCTTTGCCGCCGCCCGCTATCACGTTTGATACGGTGGTATTCAAGGGCAGGCTTTAGCCTAAGCACCATGCTTATGCTAACTCCTAGACTAAGTATACGACCTAGTCCAAGCACCATGTTACCGGCAGAGAAAACAACCCAAGCACTTAAGACTAACTTAGCTACTATATGACTACTACAAGACTAGGACACTACCATAAAATATTGCACTAAGTAAATACTGAAGGTAAATACTTAGAAAAGTAAAGGAAAAGTAAATATATTAAATACTCAAAGTATTACAAGAGAAAAGGTAAGGAGGAGTACCAGACTCTAGAAGATGACTCAGGAGACTCCGAGCTTCACTCGACTCAACTCTAACTCCCACACTAGACTAACACTAACACTTACAACTGGAAAGCTAGAGCAAAACTGGAACACACACAATAGAGAGTGTGGATGCAGCGTCTATTTATAGGGGGAGTAGAGGGGGTGCCACGTCAGCGATCCGTGTGCTTCCCACTTTTCCACCCTTGGATAAAACGTCATTGAAACCGCCTTAGATGGACGTCCAAGATCATCTCCACATCTTGCCAAAGTTGGTGGAGTGTAACCGACCTTAGGTGGGCCCATATCATAGGTCGGTCGACCTAACATTTTGTGAGGTGGGGCCACCCTAAGCCTTATAGAAGGTCCTGGAGGTCGGTGGAGTGGAGCTGACAGGTGGGTCCCACCAAAGGCTAGTCGGTCAACCGAGGTTTGGTGAGGTGGGCCCAGCAGCCTTGCTCTATTGTTGTCCCCATCTGTCATGGAGTGTGTCTTATGTTCATCTTTGGTCCGGTTGTTCTGGTGGGTCCATGGATCCTTCTATACCTCCATCTTTCACCCTTGAAGAGAAACACATGTGTGATCTGAGGGTCGAGATGGACTTGAATGTGTTACCTTAGGATCATGGAATTGAGCCAACACCTGGACCACCCCAAGTTTAGGTCAGCCGACCTGCCCTTGGTGGGTCTAGGAGCTCATTTTCCCCCATGTGTGAGTATACCTGCATCCAAATACTTAGAGCACAAGTGGAACCTCTTAGTGATAAAAGATGCCTATGCTATGCCATTCTTCCACTATTGTCGCCTATTGACGATGTTTTCATGTGTGGATTTTATAGCTTATCCACCGTCAACAAGATCCCCCAAGCTTAACCTTTGCTCGTCCCGAGCAAACAATTAAACTTAGTCTTAGTGGATCAGGAGTTGCTGCAATGTCAACATTTCAAGAGTACCACGTATTCAACAAATTATTTCTCATAAGTATGGACAATTTAGCTATGAAAAGACTCACTCATTTACCTTAGTTCTTCATGGGGCTTTTGGCTTTTCCTTTGTCTTGGGCAGTTGAGAGACACAACAGTTAGATATAGAGCACCACTTCCTTATTCTTAACGAGTTTCATACTGGAGGTTCTTCAAATATTTCACAAAGAAAACTAGGTTCCTCAATTGATTTCTCTCAATCTCTCAAGTGGATAATGTTCCTTACAAAAGGCATTGCTTTTCTCACAACCTATAGCTAAGGCTTTATGTGGAGTTTCACTAGGTGTGGAAAGTGGGCATACTTGCTTCTTGTATGGGGACAAATCAAAAACCGAACTAAGTTAAGATCAAAGGCATATGCTAGACTGAGACGTGCAAGTGTGTGGAACAGATCCTATCACTAAACTATACTCCTTTTACGGCATGATCTTTCTCTCTTAGAAAATAATATCTTGAGACATGGCTATCAACTTTTCCTTCTACAAAACATTTGGGGACTTTTGAGAAAAGTGCGCCCTTGTTTTTGCCATGTCTCTCTAAAAGTGATACTAAGAGAAAGATCAATTTGAAAAAGTGGATGGAGTTCCTAGCAAAAATTTTGTTACTTTCTCCCAGTATAGGAGAAGAGCATTTTTTGTTGGATGGAAGGGTGCATGTTGCGTGCAATCCTTAGGGTAAGAATTGGCTTTATTTGGTGGGTGCAAAGTGTGTCTCAGTCTAAACATATGACTCCAATCTAAGTTAAGTTTAATTCTTGACAAAACCCCAACAATAACAAGCAGCTATGGCTAAAGTATGTATATATATGGAGCATAAATATTTGGCCTTGGTATGAATTTTATAATCATTGAGAAACCGTTGTTTTTAGATATTTCCCAAATAAATTCTCCGATAATCATGCAAGCTTAGAATAAAAATATAGTAGCTCTTGTCTTACTATCTCATATCTCAAAACAATTTAAACGTAGTTTTAGCATTTGCAATCCACAGAAAGAAATCAGGTTCATGGTGGTGTTATGTGAGCCAAGTGATCCATACTTAGAAAAATACTAAGTTGAGTGCTAGATACTAGAGAAATATTAATAGAGCAACTATTCATCATTTCCAAGAGAGAGATGGCATGCATGGCATTTTTTTCATGAAGCATAAAACAATTGAAATTGCAATAAATTCAAAAGAGCAAGAATACTTACCTTGGTGGGGGAGAGGATCTCCCCCAAGCTCATCTATTCTCATGCCTCCTTACTGATATGGTGGATAGTCATACGGATATTGTGGAGGATATGAGGGCTGCTGAGGATATGGTGGAGGATATGAGGGCTGCTGAGGATATGGTGGAGGATACTGTGGAGATGGTTCTTGCTGCCGCTGTCGTGGCATAGGAATGAATGGAATATTTGGTGGTAGTGGCCTCTGATGGTGTGCATACATCCTGTTCCAGCCTATGTTGTGTTGGACTTGGAGATCTTGGAGGGCTTGCTGGGTTTGAGTTGCAGTGTTTTTCATAGCCTCATGTCCAATCCGCAACACACGAATTTGTTTAGTCAGCATGTCCCTGTCAATGCATGGAGCATGGGGCTGTGAATCCTACAAAGAAGAACAATACATACGGCCACTGTGGGTACCAGACTTGCATCCTAAATGGGGCATCTGCATCCCACTAATACTTCCCTCATAGTCACTGTCATCATCATCACCTGCAGCTCGTGCTCTTGCATGTGTGGTTGGTCCTACATGCCTCATATGTCTTTTGCACATAGGGAGTAATGGGTTGCCACTATATATTTTTAGTTTTTCACAGGGCAACAAACTTGTTTCATGGGTATTATAATTTTTTAGAAACACTGAGTTCTTTGCTCCTCCTTTAAGATATTGACCCTGAATGTAAAATCTTTTGTGTAAGATGACTCTAGGAGTAATTATGTATCTATCAAAGTTATTGAGCAGATTTAGGCGTGCACAAAATTTTGTAATCACAGAAGTAAATTCAATGGCCCACCTTCTCGGTTGGGATGATGCCCATATCCAATGTTTAGCCATTTCTACCACTGGTGAAATTTGAATTTTATGTACCATGGCAAAAAGGATCCTAGTGTCAATTTCGCTGACAATTCTTATGTCATCTCGAATGAACAAAGTGAGTCCTATCCACTGGTGCAAGAAAAGCAAGGTAGGATTGCATATGTGACTAGTACGTGGTTGCCATCCCACATGATTTTCCCAGTGATATCATACCAAAAATCTTTCTTGTTCATGTGCTTAGTAGCATGCTCAATTTTAATGTTGGGATTATCAAAACCAAGACATGTAGAGAAAACATCCCATGGAAGGTCAAACTCATTATTAAGCACTCTAAAATAAATTTTCTCTATGGTTATTCTTAGGGTGCTTAGAAATTCTAGGGTGTGGATTCCAGAGAGAAGGTGCCACGGCCTCTTCTGGGGAATTTTGTTGTTTGGCCGTGGCACCTTCTCTCTGGAATCCAATGCAAGCAAATGGTTGTGCTGGGTGCACCAGATCACGGTCGGCCGACGGGCCTCTCTCCTCATTTTGAAAGAATGAACACACCAGGAGCAATGCCATGAGAGGTGGATCACAAGGCATGTGAAGGTGTCCTCTATCATGGGTCGACCGACCCACCACCCTTCCCCCTTTTTCCTTTGTGCCAAAAATGAGATTGAGTGGAGGTCATTCCATGTTGGGTGCATGCATAACATGCTTTGTATGGTGGTGCATGGCATCTCCCTTTCTTGGATGAAGTGACGAGGCAAGACAAGACTAGAATTGGTGGCATTTTGTGTCATGGGTGTTGACACTTGCTAACACCACTTGAATACTAGGTTGTCATCCCCAGCATGGCACTAGAGTGTACTATGGTATTTATACGCACATAGATAATCCGCAAGCACATGGATACCGTTATAGCTTTTACCCGGTTAAAGGTTTTATCGTATCCACAAGGAAACGGGAGAACCAACTACGCTCTAACTTAACCAAGATAGATAGATAAGTGTAAATAGGAAAGGTGGTAGAATTGAATAAGAACAATATTAAAGGTAAGATAACAGTGAGTGATAATATGGGAATAGAGAGTAGAGCAATTCTAGTATATGGGCGATGGTAGCAGAATAGAGAGGATAACTATGGTTTCTCCACTTCAAAGGGGTATGTCTATGTCTAGGACGGACCACGTGATAAGATTACACCACAAAGGATGCTTATCCTTAGGCCGATAAACCCTACCTGTCCTGCTAACGAGAGGTGGACTACAGAGGACCAACGTAACTGTCACCTACGCAGCCTACCATACGATCCAGCTAGACAGGGGATATCCACAAGTAATCTAGGTCTAAGCACCACGCTGACACCTATACTACAACTCTAACCTATAGGGTCCTATAGATTAGAAGTACTCAAAAGAGTTGTGAACCAGAACATATATGATTAGTAATTGCATAATGAATTAGAAGTAGATTACCAGAGTCATCCCATGAGCAAGCTTGATTAGAGCTTGATCATCACGAAGTACAACCGGAGGAAGAACCGATAGGCCGGCCTCTCCTCTAATCCTCCTTCGCTCTCCATCTCGCTACTATATAGATCTACTCTAGTTTAGAGAAGAGAGGAGAGCTGTCATCTCAAAACCCTAGCTTTTGCTCTGTCTATGGATAATGAATAATGATCAAGGGGTGCCTCCTCCAGGGGCCAGGGGGTCTGGTTTTATAATCCCCTCAAGTGAACCTAGGCCGTCGGATCAAATCGACATTGATTGAATGGTTATTCTTGATCCTGTAGGTCGGTGGAGCATAATCCGCGAGATTGAGCGCGATTGGCCATAATAGGTGGGCGGGCGCCCAGGACCTAGCTCCGTTCGGCCTCCGCTTGCTTCCCGTGGCTTCTAGAGTCTTCTAGATGTAAGATAATTGCGCGGCACGTTGATATCTCTATGTAATCCCGACGTGTGGGCCTTTCTTCCTTATTTCCTGATAACCCCCTGCAGAAATAGACAAACACCAAAACTCATGGAATTTTGTCAAATATAACCCTATGTTTAGATGTTGGTTGTATTTGGATCCTTTTCTTTGTTTATTTGCTGATTATATTTGGTACTTAAGGACCGTCAACAACTTCCCCAAGCTTACCTCTTGCTCGTCCCTGAGCAAGGATGGACTCAAGAGTTTCTGCAGTGGATTTATGCCTTAAAGGTACTCATGCGTTCAAATAAGATCTCATCTCTGGGTTAAGGTAAACTGTTAAGATTTAAACTTACTCATATTACCTTTCACCATGGGGCTTGCAACCGTCACTTGTGTCTTGAGTAGTTAAAAGATAGAATGGTCAAGTCAAGCACCATGTCTCTTGTTCTTTGATCAACTATAGCTCTGGAGTTTTTGCAGATTTTCAAAATAAAACTCAGAGATTCCTTGTATGACACTCTCTAGTCTCTCTTTTGTGGTATTTCTAGGTCCTTACCAAGGCAGTGATAGTATATGCCTTCTCTCAAAGTATGTGGTATTTTTGGTATGAGGCATAGTGATATCGCCTTCTCCCTCACCCTACTCTAATAAGGTTTGATATCTGGAGCTCATAGGTGGGAGACAGCAAATACATACTTACAAGACATTTATTGCATAGTCAAACCATGGATCTAGAGAAACAAGTCAATAAGTCAAATCAAGATGTGCATGTGTGGCGAATGAATGGTGATAATGGTGAAAACAATGGTGAAAGTCTAATTCTACGTTTGCTCTTTTGAGGGGATACATACCTTTCTTGCACTTTGAAGCTTTTTGAGGGGAATGAGATGCTCTATATTTTCTTTTTCTTTTCTCTCAGGTGGGTATCTTGTACCCCTAATTCTACTGTCGGACACTTGTCCATTTTTACCTCTCGTCTCACTTTTTCTTTTCTTTCGAGGTTCCAAGCACTTGCCCCTTTTTATTTCCTCGTATTTTTTTTCTTTTTTTTCAGAGCATTCACCCTCCTAGAATAATGTAGCAAGTGGTAGTAACAAAAATAGCTCGAGCATTTATTTCACAGGGAAAAACAGGAATGGGATAATGTTTTTGGCTATTCTCTCCCGGATAGGAGTAGAATAATTTTGGGTGAATCTGGAGATAGAAAAGAGTGGATGTATGTGGATGCATACTTCCGGAGTAGAAGCAGCATGTATGAGTGAACGTGCAAGTGAATCTTGATTTTAACCACATGACAAGCTCCTAAGGGTCTACACAGCTTGACCACACTCAATGCTCATAAGCAGTAAAAAGTAAATGTATGGTTCATAGTTTAATAAGCATGTATATATGACTGTGGTAGGATTTTAAACTCTCATCATACAGGAACTTGTTGACGGTCCTTAAGTATCAAATTTAATTATCAAATAAATAAAGAAAAGGATCCAAATGAAATCAAGATCTAGACTTAGGGTTTTATCTGACAGAATTCCACGAGTTTTGGTGTTTGTCTATTTCTGCAGGGGGTTATCAGGAAATATGGAAGAAAGGCCCACATGTCAGGATTACGTAAAGATATTAACGTGCTGCGCAATTATCTTACATGTAGAAGACTCCAGAAGCCACGAGACCGAAGCGGAGGCGAAACGGGGCCAGACCCTGGGCGGCCGCCCAGTTGGTCAGGGCGCCCGCCCTGCCCCTGAGTCCAATCAGGACTCTGCTTTGCGGGAGATCTCCACCGACCTAAAGGATGAATCTAAACCATACAATCTATGTCGGTTTGATCCAAGGGCCCATATTCACTTGAAGGGACTATAAAACCAGACCCCCTGGCCCCTGGAGGAGGGAGTCTGATCAAGATTAGAGCCACCACATCAATTAGATATCTAGATTAGCATAGCTACATAGGATTAGAACTAGAAGGAGTCAATCTTCGATTGGTTTCCGGATCTGTCAGGAGGATTCTTGGTAATTCTCTAATTGTGCTTCTAATTGCTTTCTAATTATCTTTGTTCTTCAATATTATGAATATGACTTTGTTCTACTTCAATATATTGCTCATGACTTTGCTCTACTTGCTTATATTCAAGATTATATTGTTCTTAGTTTATCATAGTTATGTACTTGGCTTAGTTAGATACGATCTATATACATGCTTAGGATCGTATAGCGTTTATCCATCGGATCCATGGGTAAATGATAGATATTGTGTAGGCGTGGTGCTTATACCGTATTTATCTGCGATTGTACCCAATATGCCAGATCGTGGGGTGGTTCGTGATAGTGACAGCTTCATTGATTCTTATATAGTCCCCCTCTCGTGTATTGGGCTGGCAGAGCAACATTATTACAGGGGAGTGATTTCTATGTTTCTCATATTCCTTGCTAATATCACTATGCATGGGCGTAGTCTTGTCTCGCAATGATTGCTAAGTATGCTTGCACTAACTATGATAATGCTAGACTATATAGTTGAGAATAACTTAGGGAATATTCTTGTAGTTCGTTCTAATACCATGCTAATGACTTTCTAGAGTATCTAATTGAGGTGCTTATCATATTTATTATGTGGCTAGATCAGATTAGTTATCCTTGTCACTATTATTACTTCATATATCTTTTATGTGACACTTATCCCTGTATGAAGAGTTAGATATAATGTTCTCAATTATACATGCAATGATAGATGCTCAATCTCATATTCTATTCTGTAATCAATATTGATGATTGTTAATCCCTTTCCAGTGGTAAAAATATAAATAACGATACCTGGATTACTTCTCGGTTAAAATGCTGCATCGGTATTAATCTGTGCACTTGCAGATCCCATTCATTATTTATTTAGAAGAGCAATTGCATATTTCAATACCGCGTCTCTCATATCATGCTGGGGATGACAACTTGGCTTAAGTGGTGTGAGGGATAGGTTTGGCATTTTTGGCACCGTTACTAGATTTAGAGAACTTAGTCTACTTTTGGTAATGATGTTAAGAATACCCAACAGAACTCATCATGCAATATTTTAAAAATTTTCAAAGATAAAATTCTCCAGAATTCTAGCATCTCTAGAAACAGATAAGTAGCAACTCAACCTTCCCATATCATATCCGTTAACGACTTAGACTTTAGATCAAGTACTCTTCCCACAAGTTCAGGTTTAGAGCAAATCTTAATTCGTAATAGTAATGCCTAAACTTGAGAGAGATTTCAATTTTGAGAACTAGTCATGGCAAAGCAACTATTCATCATTTCCACGTGAGAGCTTATTCATGAGGGTTCATAGCAAACGTTATTTATTTATTTATTTAGCAAACTAAGCATAGATATATATATATATATATAAGAACAAATTCTTTATTTGGGTTTTTATGATTATGCATCTTTTTATTATTTGAGTAAAGTATAAACGCGAGTAGAAACACTTAGCAGGATAAATGGGGGTGCTCTCCCCCAAGCTGGGTTTTGATGTAATTTCTTTTGATGTAGCTAGCAGGTGGCGGAGGTGTATTTGAATGTCGGCAACACCCTGACAGCGATTAGAATGTCCTCCGTCTGCTAGTCTTCTTTGATCCTTGAATTCTGTGGAGCTCAAATAGACAACAAAGCTTTGTGGAACTCGTTAAGTGTTAGCATAAAATCTCTTTGCCTTTATCATGTTGAGCTTCCTCTAATAAATATTACTCTCTTTGGTAGGATCATAAATTTATTTTTATATTTTCATTTCTATAGGACAAGAATATATTTATTTTATTTTTACGCCACCACAGTGAATGTACTTATGTGTTTCATGCCACGAGCATACTCACATGGGGCTTAGTATTTTTTAACATTTTTATTTTCTTTTCAAGATAGCATGATTAACTAATAATCTATTTAAGGAAAGTAAATAATTAAAGGGAAAAGGGAATGCAGAAAGGATAAATATGGATAACTACCGATTTTACCTTTCGGCGAGGATTCAATGTTTTAAGTCTTCTGAACAAGACTTCTCACCGTGTTCATTCTTCAGGTGCGTCATTTGATTCAGGTGTGGAGCTCGACGTCTGCACCTCTTAATACGGTGTCACCCATATTCTTCGTTTGCCCAGTAGTTCGAAGTGCGGTGTTGGCAGTATCTTGCTCAGTGTGTTTGTGCTTGTAGATCCAGGTCCTTCACTTGGTGGGATCTGGGAGTTGTAAAACTCCACAATGTTTTGCTCCAAGTGTACCTGCTCATAAAGACAAGGCAGATATCAAGTGTATGGGCCCTATTGGTGGAAAACACCAACAGAACCAAAAGTGTATTTGTTCTTCTCTAACCTTAAGCATAGTGAGCAAGACAAAGTTGATGGATGATAAGTTCATGAGTGTAGTACTTATAACATTTGTCAGATCAGATCACTCAACCTTATGGAAAGATGATCTATCTATGTATATGTCTTTTTCTTTATATCTCTCAAAGATTGAATGTGCAACATTTTAGCTCATATGATTAGGAGTGTGGGATCATGGAGGTAGTAATAGGAACAAAGATTAAAGGACTAAACACGCTGAATCAGTTGGGTTGGTTAATTTGGAGTTATAAATCATACATGTTTGTCTCTTTTATTCATATGAACACCATAACCAAGGAAAAGCTTATAAAAGTGATAGTCAAGTACCTTAAGATGTTACCTTACTTAAAGAGTGATGGTACAGTATCACCTTGTGGAAGCTTTCCTTTCTTAGCGGTTGTGCATCGTGTTCGTGGCACCCTCCATGGATCATCTCTTATGAGCTACGTCTTCCTTGTGTAATTTGTTAAACTTGATGTGACTCTCTCTTTGTCTCCAATGTGAGTTTATCTTAGGACTTCCCAGGTTGATATTGAAAGTTTTCCTGCAGGGGTTAGTCCAACAAAATATACCAATATCTACTCAAGCAGTTTTTAGTTTAGTAACCAAACTAGACTCCATGTCTAATTAGATTAAGGAAGGCTGTTTAACATAAGCACCATGCTTAATTTAAAAGCCAATAGAAGTATGGCGAGTACTTCCAAACCAACACTTGCTAGTAAATAGACAAAGGTAGCATGACAGCATTTATAGAGATCTACTCAAGTGGAGATAGAGTAGTGTGATTAGTATTTAACAAATTGAGCATGTCTCAAAGGTAGGGACAACCAACATAGCAACATGGCAAAGGATGTTAAGTACTCCCCCAAGCTTGAATTTTGCAAAATTCAAGTTTGGATGAATTTAATTCAGTGTTGCATGATGATTGGTTGGACAAACCTTGTGCTTGTCGTTCATCCGATCTTCTTGCTCCAACCCTGGAAAGGTTAGTGACAAGAATACCCGAAGGAATATTTTTACAATTATCCTTATATGCTCAATACACAAGGTACTGTTGCAAATAATTAAAAGCTCATGTTACGATCTGATCAGTACTTATTTTAGGGCACTAAGCTTGTCCATGGGAAACCATCAATTTATGTCGGCGAAGTGGTTTCCCTTCCAACGCTGACCTATATCAAGATCAACTCAACGAGATCTGCAATATTTATTATAGACATATGCGTCGACAACCGCCCTTTTAAAGTTTTTATAAATAGAAAGGAAGAGGGGGTTGGAGATCTCAAATGTGGTGATGTTGGAGAGACCATTAGATTGGGAAGATGTTGCATATGAGCATGGAGTAAATGAAGTGGCTATGAAATAAATTCCATGCTCATTAATGTTATCTTCATCTCCAATCTGAATGTTCGGAGTTTCTCCTGGATTGGTCTCACCTATGTCCTTTTCTATAGTTGGATGAATCCTATTTTCAAAGGGAGTCAAGAACTCACTATTTGAAATTGAGCCAAAGTCAGAATCCATTAAGGCTTCTTCCTTATCCATCCATTCTACGCATTCTAGCCATTTAGAACTTGTGATAAGGAAAGGGGAGCTGATAGAATTTTCTATATGGCTTAGCTCTCCTTCACTTGATATGTCATCCTCAACTTCTTCATAACAGGAACCAGGACATTCTCTAAGAGAACCATTATTGCAAGGATTTGTGTCCCTACTTGAAGGTCTCTTATGGAACCAGAAGTCTAAACCATCAGTATCTAAAAGATTTAAGGTCGGAACTCCTTCCTCCCTTGGAGAATTTTGGGGTATTGCTGGTTTAGGATCGATAGCTAAAGTTTGGAATTGAAGTGGTTGTGATCTGGCTATCAAAACTTCTTCTTCTTGTCTAGGAACTGGTTCTGTCTCTTTCTCAGGGATATAAAAGCTAGGAGACTTTCTGCTCATTAATTCAATCAAATTCCAAGCTTCACTAGTGGATAGGTGGTGGAAAGATCCTCCAGAGGCCGCATGAAGGGTTTGCTTATTTTCCATACTAAGGCCCTCAAAAAAGTGAATTAGAAGAACATCTTCTGGAATAGAAAGCTTTGGGCCAGTGAGAGTAAGGTTAATAAAGTGGTCTCATGATTTGCCAAGAGATTCTTCTTCCAGTTGTCTAAAAGAAAGAATCTCACGCTGAAGTTCCACCACTTTGGAGATTGGAAAATATTTAGAAAGAAAACTACTATATAACTCCTTCCAATCTCTATGAACACTCCCTACTTTGAGTTTGTACCAATGTCTAGCTTTTCCTGTTAAAGAGAACGAAAAGAGCTTCCATTTAAGGGTCTCATCGGACATGCCTTCTATGCGAAGGAGGTCACAGACTCGATAAAACTCTCTTAGGTGTGTGTATGTGTTTTCCTCACCTTCTCCTGAGAAAGGTTGTTTTTGAATAAATTCTATGTATTCGGGATCTATCTCAAAACTAGATGCTATGATAGGTTTTGAAGATTTTGGTGGTTCGAGATGTGTGCTCGTAGGTCTATGAAATTCATAGATATACATGTTTGAATTCATGATAGACCAGAGATCAAGGATTAGATAAGAAGAAAGAATAGCAGAGATAAGGCAAAAGATAAAAGGAAAAGTATATATATATATTTTATTTTTTAGAAAATGATTAAGCAAGTTCGTAGTCAACTCAGCAACCGTTTCCCCGGCAATGGCGCCAAAAATGCTTGTTGACACTTGCTAACACCACTTCAATACTAGGTTGTCATCCCCAGCATGGCACTAGAGTGTACTATGGTATTTATACGCACATAGATAATCCGCAAGCGCACGGATACCTTTATAGCTTTTACCCGGTTAAAGGTTTTATTGTATCCACATGGAAACGAGAGAACCAACTACGCTCTAACTTAACCAAGATAGATAGATAAGTGTAAATTGGAAAGATGGTAGAATTGAATAAGAACAATATTAAAGGTAAGATAACAGTGAGTGATAATATGGGAATAGAGAGTAGAGCAATTCTAGTATATGGGCGATGGTAGCAGAATAGAGAGGATAACTATGGTTTCTCTACTTCAAAGGGGTATGTCTATGTCTAGGACGAACCACGTGATAAGATTACACCAAAAAGGATGCTTATCCTTAGGCCGATAAACCCTACCCGTCCTGCTAACGAGAGGTGGACTACAGAGGACCAACGTAACTGTCACCTACGCGGCCTACCACACGATCCAGCTAGACAGGGGATATCCACAAGTAATCTAGGTCTAAGCACCACGCTTAGACCTATACTACAACTCTAACCTATAGGGTCCTATAGATTAGAAGTACTCAAAAGAGTTGTGAACCAGAACATACATGATTAGTAATTGCATAATGAATTAGAAGTAGATTACTAGAGTCATCCCATGAGCAAGCTTGATTAGAGCCTGATCATGACGAAGTACAACCAGAGGAATAACCGACAGGCCGGCCTCTCCTCTAATCCTCCTTCGCTCTCCATCTCGCTACTATATAGATCTACTCTAGTTTAGAGAAGAGAGGAGAGCTCTCATCTCTAAACCCTATCTTTTGCTCTGTCTATGAATAATGAATAATGATCAAGGGTTGCCTCCTGCAGGGGCCAGGGGGTCTGGTTTTATAGTCCCCTCAAGTGAACCTAGGCCGTCGGATCAAATCGACATTGATTGAACCGTTATTCTTGATCCTTTAGGTCAGTGGAGCATAATCCGCGAGATTGAGCGTGATTGGCCGAAATAGATGGCGGGCACCCTCAAATCGACATTGATTGAACCGTTATTCTTGATCCTTTAGGTCAGTGGAGCATAATCCGCGAGATTGAGCGTGATTGGCCGAAATAGATGGCGGGCACCCTAAGGACTTGGGCGGGCGCCCAGGGCCTGGCTCCGTTCGGCCTCCGCTTGCTTCTCGTGGCTTCTAGAGTCTTCTAGATGTAAGATAATTGTGCGGCACGTTGATATCTCTATGTAATCCCGACGTGTGGGCCATTCTTCATTATTTCCTGATAACCAACCCCCTGCAGAAATAGACAAACACCAAATTTTGTGGAATTCAGTCAGATAAAACCCTATGTTTAGATGTTGGTTGTATTTGGATCCTTTTCTTTGTTTATTTGCTGATTATATTTGGTACTTAAGGACCGTCAACAATGGGTTCTCATGGGAGAATCCTCCTCATCCTTTTGCGATTAGCTTAGTGCTAAATGAGCTTGCTTAGCCAAAATGAATGGTGGATTAAGGCATAAGTGAGGTTTAGGGAGAAGGATTGTCATGAAAATTTTTCTCTAGTGCCTTGGATTGCTTGTGGAAAATTTGTTAATTGTATTTTCCTAAACAAGAAGGTGAGGGGGAGCCACTAGTTCCTAGGAATTCAAGTCGACAGCCACCTGTCTTACATTCTTGCAACACTCATCCTAAAGCCATTAGATCACAAATACCAGGAGCTGGACAGAGGTGGGCCAAATATCATGGTCAGCCGACCATGATTTGGCCTCCCCCAGGCTATGGTGGCACTCAAACAGAGCAAAAATGCATTGTGCAGTAAAACTTATTTGCTTAAAGTCACAAAAGTTACCAAGCTAGCTTCATCTAGATTCTCTAGTAGGCATGTGAAGCAATTCATGTCATGAAATTCAGTTTTCACTTTGGCACAGACATGAGCAAGGGACTCTATGATGATGGATCAAAATTGAGCAGGTGGACCCACCAAGGGCAGGTCGGTCGACCTGGCCTCGGGCCCCACTAGGTGTCCACTTGCTCAGCATGTTAAGCAGAGGTTGATTTTAGGTTTTATTATGCACAACTATGGTCAACAAAAAAGATGTTTTGAATTAAGAAAACTCTGAATTAAATGCTAAAAATAAATGCTGAATTTTTAAAGTTTGAAAACTCACCTTGGTTTGACTTACCTGGATGGAAGAGCAGTTGCCTCAGGTTCTTTCATCAGTACCTCCCTCAGGTGCTGTAGAGGCCTTCTTGGGCGGTGGCACTATTTTTCTCTTCCATATTTGCTTGGCTTTTACCCATGGTTTTGATTTAGCCTTCTTTTTGGTGTGCATCAGGGCAATAATTGCAGCCAACTCTGTAGCCAAAATCATTGAGCACTCCTCAAGTTTTGGCTTGATGTTGAATTTCTCCTGCGCCCCATTGATGGTGAATTGAATTTCTCCGGCTCCAACATCAATATGTGCCTTGGTAGTGTGAGGAACGGTCTCCCAAGGATGAGGGGACCTTTTTGTCAACTTCCATGTCAAGAACTACAAAATCCATAGGAACGAGGAAATCACGTATCTTGATAGGGATATTCTCAGCTACTCCCGCTAGATGGCGAATCGACTGATCCGCTAGCTGCAAATATATTGATGTAGGGGATAAGGTAGTATGATTTAACTTGTCAAAAATTACCTTTGGCATGACACTGACGCTTGCTCCCAAGTCACACAGTGCATGCTCAAAGTGTTGTGTCCCAATGGAGCAATCAATGGTGGGGCACCCGAGGTCCTTCTTCTTCTCTTTGAATTTATTCAAGATGACTTCGCTGCATTCTTCAGTTAGTTTAATTACCTTGGTTTTAGGCAGTGGCTTCTTGTTGTTGAGGATGTCTTTCAGGTACTTGGCGTAGGTTGGAACCTGCATTGTATCAAGTAACGGGATATTGATATATAATTGTCAAATTACCTCAACAAATTTGCCGAATTATTCATCGGCCTTTTGATTCCTTGTCCTAGGGAATGGCATTAGTAGGTTTGTATCGTACAACTCAGGTGGTGTCACTTTCCCATTGAACTTGGTACTTTCTTCTGTTGATGGAAGCTCTACTTCTTCTACCTTGTCTTCTTCATCTTGCTTGTCCTTCCTTGCTGGTTTCCTTATCATGTTAGGATATGGTGGATCACGAGTGGTCTTACCCCCTCTCATGGTCACCGTATTTGAGGAATAACAAGAATTAACAAAAGCAGCAATTTGAGTCATCCGGGACTCTAAGACCTTGTTAAAGTTCTATTGATCCTTAATAATAGAAGCTAGAGAGTCCATTTTAGAAGTTAATAATTCAAGAGTCTTGTCATTAGCTAACAACCTTTTGTTTATGCCTTCATTAATTTTAGCTTGATTAACAACAAGATATCTAAGCGTAGGCCAGCTAGATTTTTGAAAATTACCTTGGCCTTGGAAGCATGGGGTCGGTCCGCTTTGTCGTGGTTGCCCATTGTCGAATGCGGAGACGACCTCTGGAGTTTCTTCCTGCACCTCTGTTGATGGTCCTTAATGCTCACAATTAACCGTCAACTAATCATGAAAAAGGATCCAAATGCACCTGACACCTAGACTTAGGGTTTCATTTGACATATTTCCACGAGTTTTGGTGTTTGTCTATTTCTGCAGGGAGTAATCAGGAAATACGAAGGAAGGGCCCACATGTCGGGTTTACATAGAGAATTAATGTGTGCGGTAATTTTCCATAATTAGGAAGACTCTAGAAGACACTCGACCAAAGCGGAGCCGAGACGGGCCTGGGACCAGGGCGCCCGCCCTGGTACAAGCACCAATCACAGAATGGAGTACACCATTACAAAGAGCTCGTCGAGCTGATCGAAATGCATATATTATTTGCTATATTTGGAGTTCGGAATCAAGAGATATTAATAAAAGAAGGACTCCACATAAAAGAGCTGCGGAATTAATTGGGGCCAAATTAGATTTTGGTCTATTAAGGCCTATGTGCATTTTAATGAGATATGGTGGAAGGTATAGTACCAAATCGCCTGCTGAACCAAAAAGGCACAAAGAAAGGAGGCTATATAAGCAAGGCCCCTGACCCTTGGAGGAGAACATATCATTACAGAGTTGAGAGGTGCCCTCGAAGGATAACCTTTCCTCTATAGAGAATTGGGGCTAGACATTCCAATGTAGTAGATTAGTTCTAGTCGGGAGTTAGGGAGAGCGGAGCTGCGCTTCGGTTCTAGAGAAGTCTTCAGAGTTTTGCTTTGTCTTTATATTTATTGCAAGACTTATGCTTTAATATATTTATCTTCTCTTTTTACTTTTATGCCTTTATTATTATCGTGTAGTGTAGTCATTATATTTTGGCATAGGATCTCTATTCGCATCGAGTGCTCTAGTTATTCATGGTAATTAGAGTAGTAATCGTTAGTGTAGACGTGGTGTCTATACTAGAGGTTACCTAAGGTTGCACCCAGTCCTACGGATTGTTGTGGTAGCCCTAGGGTAGTGACAGCCCTAACGGTCGACGTATTCTACCTCGTTCGGATCGGTGTTTGTTGGACCGTACTCAGAGCTTCCCAGCCCCCTTCCAGTTCTCTTTCTGTGGTTGGTGTTCTGATGTCCCAAAGTGCTAATATGTGATTGCTATAGCTATTCATTCTTTGTTATCATAGAACTGAAGTAATAGAGAAGTATACGAGAACCTAGGTCTCTTCCGTTGTCCTCCCGCTATGGCTGTCTACGCATTTATCATAGAATTCTCACATTTATATTATTACCTATCATATATCATTTATCCCTACTTTAGTCTAGTTGGTTTATTAAATTAATAGATGCATGATAGTAAGTTATCAGATTCTTTGACCTTAGCTTCCCAGTGGTAAAATATAAATAACGATACGTGGAATACTCCCGGTAAAATGCTACGATGATGTTCTGTGCGCTTGCGGAATTTTTCTTATTCTTATTGCACTTAACGAATGTCAACAAGCATTTTTGGCACCGTTGTTGGGGAAGCAATTGGTGTGAAGATTTTGATAATGATCTTGATGTCTGCTAATTTATTGTATCACTAGCTTTAGTAGATTTATTGTATTTATCTTTTCTGTATTTGTTTTTAGCATATTTATTTCTCCATAACATATTTATCTTTCTGCATTGTTATTGCATTAGAAAATATAATAAAAATATTTTATATGACTCATTGCATCTTAAATACTAAAACCCCATGTGAATAAATTGTGTGGTGTGTAAAAGCCCACACGGATATTCACCGTGGTGGAATAAAAAAATAAAAATAAATAAACATGCATTCATCCTGTTCCATTTCCTTTTTGCTTCATAGAAAGATTAAAACCCAAAAAAATATATATATTGAGAAAGAGATCTTGTTGAAACTCTGCTTAGAAAAAGAATTAAGAAAAATCTAAAAAGCTTGGACAACTAAGGCTTAAGTGGCCAACTACTACTCTCTCCGTCCCTGAAAGAATCAATTCCTAGGATCCGTGCCAGTCAAACTTTTTAAAGTTTGACTCTTTGTAGAAAAGAGTAACAACATCTATAATATAAAATACACATTATATGAAAATATATTTTATGATGAATCTAATAATACTAATTTGATACTATAAATCTTAGCATTTTTTTCTAGAAATTTGGTCAAAGTTTAAAAAGTTTGACTTAGGACAACTCTAGAAATTGATTCTTTCAGGGACGGAGGGAGTAATGTTTAATCGGTGCCACAAGTTTTGTTGTCTATTTGAGTTTAACATGATTTAAAGAGAGAATCCCCAATGATCAAGATATCTTCATCAACTTGGAAGCGCTGCAATCATCAATGACATTTTGAAGCTCAACAATATTTAAGAACATCTATGTTGTGCGGATTCAAGATTAAAGACTATGTCAACATTCAGCTTGGGGGAAAGCAATCCTGTTATCTTCACGATTCAGGCTTGAAGTAAAAGAGTGAATAATAACAACAAGGTATGTCCAACCAATCATCATGCAACATTGAATTAAATTCATCTAAACTTGACTTGTTCCAGCAAAGGGGAATACCTTACACAAAAATATCGTTTGCCATATTGCTATGTTGGTTGTCCCTACCCTTAAGACATGCTCAATTTGTTAAACACTAATCATTCTACTTCATCCCTACTTGAGTAGATCTCTATAATATTGTCATGCTACCTTTGTCTATTCACAAGTAAGTGTTGGTTTAGAAGTACTCGACATACTTCCATTGGCATTTAAATTAAGCATGGTGCTTAGGTTAAATAGCCTTCCTTAATCCGATTAGACATGGAGTCTAGTTTGGTTATTGAACTAAAAACTGCTTGTGTAGACACTGGTATATTTTGTTGGACTAACCCCTGGAGGAAAATTTTCAATATCGATTTGAGAAGTCCTGAGATAAATTCAGAATGGAGATAAAGAGGGAGACACATGAAGTTTAACAATTTGCACAAGAAAGACATAGCTCGTCCATCATAGAGAGATAATCCATGGAACGAGACGAAGAGTGCCACGAACAAGATGCACAACCATTGAGAAAGAAAAGCTTCCACAAGGTGATATTGTACCATCACTCTTCAATTAAGGTAACATCTTAAGGTATGTGACTGTCACTGTTATAAGCTTCTCCTTAATTCTGGCATGCACATGGATAAAAAGACAAACATGTATGATTTATAACTCCAAATTAACCAACCTAATTGATTCAACATGTTTAGTCTTTTAATCTTTGTTCCTGGTACTACCTTCTTGATCCCACACTCTTAACCATACGAGCTAAAATGTTGCACATCCGATCTTTGGAAAATGATAGTCATGTAAAGAAAAAAACATTTACTTAGATAGATTATCTTTCCATAAGGTTGAGTGATCTGATCTGACAAATGTTTTAAATGCTACACTCATGATCTTATCATCCATCAACTTTGTCTTGCTCACTATGCTTAAGGTTGGAGAAGAACAAATACACTTTTGGTTCTGTTGGTGTTTTCCACCAACAGGGCCCATGCACTTGGTCTCTGCCTTGTCTCTATGAGCGGGATACACTTCAAGCAAAACATGGAGGAGTTTTCCAACTTCCAGACTCTACCAAGTGAAGGACCTGGATCTACGAGCATAAACACATTGCGGAGGATGCTGCCAATGCCGCACTTCGAACTGCTGGGCAAATGAAAAACATGGGTGACACCGTATCAAGAGGTGCAGATGTCAAGTTCCACACCTAACTCAAATGACGCATCTAAAGAATGAACACGGTGAGAAGTCTTGTTCAGAAGACTTAAAACATTGAACCCTCGCCGAAAGGTAAAATCAGTAGTTATCCATATTTATCCTTTCTGCATTCCCTTTTTGCTTAAATTATTTACTTTCCTTAAATAGCTTGTTAGTTAATCATGCTATCTTGAAAAAATAAAAATGTTAAAAACAGTAAACCCCATGTGAGTATGCTCGTGGCACAAAACCCATTCACTGTGGTGGCGTAAAAATATAATAAATATATTCTTGTCCTGTAAAAATGAAAATATAAAAATAAATTTATGATCCTACTAAAGAGAGTAATATTTATTAGAGGAAGCTCAACATGATAAAGGCTAAGAGATTTTATGCTAACACTTAACCAGTTCCACAAAGCTTTGTTGTCTATTTGAGCTCCACATAATTCAAGGATCAAGGAAGACTAGCAGACGGAGGATATCCTAATCGCTATCAGGGTGCTCCCAACATTCAAATACACCTATGCTACCTGCTAGCTACATCAGAAGAAATTACGTTAAAATCCAGCTTGGGGGAGAGCACCTCCATTTATCCAGCTAAGTGTTTCTACTCACATTTATACCTTACTGAAATAATCAAAAAATGCATAATCATAAAAACCCAATTAAACATTTTGTGCTTATATATATCTTTCCTTAGTTTGCTAAATAAATAAATAAAGTGTCTATGCCAAACTGAACTTCAATGATAAACTCTTACATGGATATGATGAATAGTTGCTCTGTCAAGTACCTAGTTTTCAAATTTGAGCTCTCTCTCAAGTTTAGGCATAACTGTTATAATTTAAAGCTTGCTCTAAACCTGAATTTGCAGGAAGAGTACCTGATCAAAAGTCTAAGTCGTTAACAGATATGATATAGGAAGGTTGAGCTGCTGTTTATTTGTTCCTAGAGATGCTAGAATTTTGGATAATTTTATCTTTGAAAATCTTTAAAATGTTGCATGATGAGTTCCTGTCTGATGAGAGTTTAAAATCCTACCACAGCCATATATACAAACTTATTAGACTATGAACCATACATTTACATTTTACCGCTTATGAGCATTGAGTGTGGTCAAGCTGTGTAAACCCTTAGGAGCTTGTCATGCGGTTAAAATCAAGATTCACTTGCACGTTCACTCATACATGCTGCTTCTACTCCAGAAGTACGCATCCACATACATCCACTCATTTCCATATCTAGATTCACCCAAAATTATTCTACTCCAATCTAGGAGAGAATAGCCAAAAACATTATCCTATCCCTATTATTCTCTGTGAAATAAATGCTTGAGATATTTTGGTTACTACCACTTGCTACATTATTCTAGGAGGGTGAGTGCTCTGAAAAAAAGTGAATATGAGGAAATAAAAAGGGGCAAGTGCCCGAAACCTAAAAAAAGAGAAAAAGTGAGACGAGAGGTAAAAATGGACAAGTGTCCGACAGTAGAATTAGGGGTACAAGATACCCACCTGAGATAAAAGAAAATTAAAATATAGAGCGTCTCATTCCCCTCAAAAGCCTCAAGTGCAAGAAAGGTATGTACACCCTCAAAATAGCAAAAGTAGAATTAGACTTTCACCATTATTTTCACCACTATCACCATTCATTCGCCGCACATACACATCTTGATTTGACTTATTGACTTGTTCTTCTAGATCCATGGTTTGACTATGCAATAAGTGTCTTGTAAGTATGTATTAGCTGTCTCCCACCTATGAGCTCCACATATCAAAATCCTATTAGAGTAGTGTGAGAGAGAAGGAAATACCACTATGCTTCATACCAAAAATACCACATACTTTGAGAGAAGGCATACATCATCATTGCCTTGGTAAGGATCCAGAAATACCACAAAAGAGAGGCTAGAGAGAGTCATACAAGGAATCTCTGAGTTTTATTTGAAAATCTGCAAAAACTCTAGAGCTATAGTTAATCGAAGAACAAGAGACATGGCGCTTGACTAGACCATTCTATCTTTTAACTGCTCAAGACATAAGTGACAGTTGCAAGCCCCATGGTGGAAGGTAAAATGAGTAAGTTTAAACCTTAACAGTTTACCCTAACCCAGAGATGAGATCTTGTTTGAACCCATGTGTACCTTTAAGGCATGAAACCACTGTAGAAACTCTTGAGTCCATCTTTGCTCAGGGACGAGCAAAGGCTAAGCTTGGGGGAGCTTGTTGACGGTCCTTAATGCTCACATTTAACTGTCAACTAATCATGAAAAAGGATCCAAATGCAACTGACACCTAGACTTAGGGTTTCATCTGACAGATTTCCATGAGTTTTGGTGTTTGTCTATTTCTGCAGGGAGTTATCAGGAAATATGAAGGAAAGGCCAACACGTCGGGTTTACATAGATAATTAATGTGTGCGGTAATTTTCCATAATCAGGAAGACTCTAGAAGCAACTCGACCGAAGCGGAGTCGAGACGGGCTTGGGACTAGGGCGCCCGCCCTTGATCTCGTCGAGCTGATCGAAATGCATATATTATTTGCTATATTTCGAGTTTGAAATCAAGATATATTAATAAAAGAAGGACTCCACATAAAAGAGCTCCGGGATTAATTGGGCCCAAATCAGATTTTGGTCCATTAAGGCCTATGTGCATTTTAATGAGATATGGTGGAAGGTTTAGTACCACATCCCCTGCTGAACCAAAAAGGCACAAAGGAATGAGGCTATATAAGCAAGGCCCCTGGCCCCTAGAGGAGAACATATCGTTATAGAGTTGAGAGGTGCCCTCGAAGGATAACCTTTCCTCTATAGAGAATTAGGGCTAGACACTCCAATGTAGTAGATTAGTTCTAGTCGGGAGTTAGGGAGAGCGGAGCTGCGCTTCGATTTTGGAGAAGTCTTCAAAGTTTTGGTATGTCTTTATATTTATTGTAAGACTTATGCTTTACTATATTTATCTTCTCTATTTACTTTTATGCCTTTATTATTATCGAGTAGTGTAGTCGTTATATTTTGGCATAGGATCTCAGTTCGCATCGCGTGCTCTAGTTATTCATGGTAATTAGAGTAGTAATCGTTAGTGTAGACATGGTGTCTATACTAGAGGTTACCTGAGGTTGCACCCAGTCCTACGGATTGTTGTGGTAGCCCTAGGGTAGTGACAGCCCTAACGGTCGACGTATTCTACCTCGTTCGGATCGGTGTTTGTAGGACCGTACTCAGAGCTTCCCAGCCCCCTTCCAGTTCTCTTTCTGTGGTTGGTGTTCTGATGTCCCAAAGTGCTAATATGTGATTGCTATATCTATTCATTCTTTGTTATCATAGAACTGAAGTAATAGAGAAGTATACAGGAACCTAGGTCTCTCCCGTTGTCCTCCCACTAAGGCTATCTACGCATTTATCATAGAATTCTCACCTTTATATTATTACCTATCATATATCATTTATCCCTACTTTAGTCCAGTTGGTTTATTAAATTAGTAGATGCATGATAGTAAGTTATCAGATTATTTGACCTTAGCTTCCCAGCGGTAAAATATAAATAACGATACCTGAAATACTCCCGGTAAATTGCTATGATGATGTTCTGTGCGCTTGCAGAATTTTTCTTATTCTTATTGCACTTAACGAATGTCAACAACCTCGAACCTTTGGATTGCTTCAACGGCACGTGCTGAGGTGTATTGTTGGATGGCCTCTCGATCTTTCTTGAAGTTGGATGTTTCTTCTATTTTCTTCATCAAGAGTTCCATCTTTTGAGAGATGGCTTTCACCTCCTCAATGGTGTGGGTGCCTCTTTTCTTGGGTTTAGGATGTTCATCATTCCACTCTTGATTTGTCACAATGTTCTCAATGAGCTTCTTCGCTTGTGCAACATTCAGGGATGTGAATGATCCTCTTAAAGCAGCATCAAGGTGACTACGGGCGTCTAGTGTTAGTCCATGGTAGAAACTTGGATCAGGAATCATTCCTTGATTCCATGATGAGGACATTCCTAAATGTACAGCTGGAGACGTTCCCATGCTTCGGGAATGGTCTCTTCTGCCTTTTGATGGAAGTTAGAAATTCTTGCCGGCAGAGATGATGTTTTGTTCATTGGGAAAAACTTGTTGATCCCAAGTTGATGATGTTTTACTCGATTCAGTCCTGCTACAACTTTCTAGGCTATGCTTTCCCCGGCAACGGTGCCAGAAATGCTTGTTGGAAAATCTTAACGCACACCGGCTAGAGTAAGAAGTGACAAGTATCTAGAAATGGTGGAGCCTAACCAGCACTACTTAAATGCAAGCCTGAGCTGTTACTAGGATAGGGTGTCATGCTACCCTAAGCAATGGCTCCAAAAAAGCTAAGCAACACTAAGGACTAGCGATGATGCAAGATGTACTAGGGGTAACTCTCCAAGCGCACAGATACCGATGTAGCACTTCGACCGTGGTGAGTATCCACGGTGTTGTAATTTATAGTTCGTCCAAGGGAAAGCGTGCTAGAGGAGATAAAAAGGAAGAGAAATCCTATCCCAGCTAGGATCGACTAAGGTAGTGAGGTAATGAAGACGTAGAGGAAGGTTGATGTGGTTCTGCATAACTCTAAGATAACTAGTATAGTGTGGCTAGGTGGGATGACAATGAGTAACAAAAGACTCCTATGACTCTAACTTTACTCCTGTGAACCAATCTAATCTAGTAGCGGACATACACTAATGTCGCTAAACTTAACTGCTTGTTTGCTGGAAGTTGACTGCAAAAGGAGGACGAAACTCCTATCCAAGCGGACTCGTTTCTTATGGGCGCCTACAGACCGTACCCGACGTGAATAGAATCTACTGGGAAGCAGAGGTCTATCACGCTTTGTCGCTACCTGCTATCATGTTTTATACAGTGGTATTCAAGGGCAGGCTTTAGCCTAAGCACCACACTTATGCTAACTCCTACTACTTAGACTAAGTATATGACCTAGTCCAGGCACCATGTTACCGGTAGAGAAAACAACCCAAGCACTTAAGACTAACTTAGCTAGTATATGACTACTACTAGACACACTAGGACACTACAATAGAATATTGCACTAAGTAAAAACTGAAGGTAAATACTTAGAATAGAAAAGGAAAAGTAAATATATTAAATACTCAAAGTCTTACAAGAGAAAAGGTAAAGAGGAATACCAGACTCTCTAGAAGATGACTCAGGAGACTCCGAGCTTTGCTCGACTCAACTCTCACTCCCACACTAGACTAACACTGACACTTACAACTGGAAAGCTAGAGCTAAATTGGAACACACACACACTAGAGAGGGTGGATGCAGCCTGTATTTATAGGGGGAGTAGAGGGGGTGCCATGTCAGCGATCCATGTGCTTCCCACTTTTCCACCCTTTGATAAACCATCATTGAAACCGCCTTAGATGGACGTCCAAGATCATCTACACATCTTGCCAAAGTTGGTGGAGGTAATCGACCTTAGGTGGGCCCATATCATAGGTCGGTCGACCTAAGATTTTGTGAGGTGGGGCCACCCTGAGCCTTCTAGAAGGTCCTAGAGGTCGGTGGAGTGGATCTGACAGGTGGGTCCCACCAAAGGCCGGTTGGTCGATCGAAGTTTGGTGAGGTGGGCCCACTAGCCTTGCTCCATTGTTGTCCCCATCTATCATGGAGTGTGCCTTATGTTCATCTTTGTTCTGGTTCTTCTGGTGTGTCCATGGATCCTTGTACCTCCATCTTTCACCCTTGAACAGAAACACAGGTGTGATCTGAGGGTCGAGATGGACTTGAATGTGCTGCCTTAGGATCATGGAATTGAGCCAACACCTAGACCAGCCCCAGTTTATGTCGGCCGACCTGCCCTTGGTGGGTCTAGGAGCTCATTTTCCCCCAAATGTGAGTATACCTGCATCCAAATACTTAGAGCACAAGTGGAACCTCTTAGTGATAAAAGATGTCTATGCTATGCCATTCTTCCACTATTGTCGGCCTGTTGACGGTGTTTTCATGTGTGGATTTTATAGCTTATCCACCGTCAACAAGCAATCTAAATCAACCTAAGCATTGAATCTAGGCATGATGTGAATGATAAAACCTTGAAAGTATAATCGATAAAATGGATAGTTTCTCCTATGACATTAATGATCAACTAAAATTTAATAAAAAGATAGAAGCAAAGATAACAAAGTTAGCTATTGCATTGCATGTTGCCACTAACCCTGAACAGGTAATATCTATTACTACAAGAAGGGGAAGTTCCACTAGAGATCCTCCCTATCGGTTCACAGTAAATTCTTAAAGTAGTCATGTCTAAAAATTTGGAGAATTCATGGTTGAAAACTAGGAACTTGAAAGGAATTATTGTAGAGCAACTATTTATCATCTCCAAGACATAATTTTAATGTTCTCTAATTTTTATTTGAATCTAAACTAGACTGATTGTAGACACACTCTATGATCACACCTTAATACATAGATAAGTATTTTGTTTTTGATTTTAAATTATTATTCATCTTTTTATTTCTATTGGACTCACAAGACTTAAAGACATGAATCTTCATGTGCCCATATATTTTTGGTATTTTATGACTATATAAAATAGACTCGATAATCGCCTAGGTATAGTTAACTAATAACTAGGGGATGCTCCTCCCCCAAGCTAGATGTTTGCAATAGTTGGTGTTGATGATCTTCACTGTGAGCTAACCAGCAGTGCTCCAGGTGGGTGCCACTAATAGACTATCTTCTTGTCATACTGTTGTTCCTGCATAATTACACTCTAAAAAGAAAACCAAAACTCGAGGCTCAAATTTAGTAATGAGTTAGCGGTCAGCCAAAGAGTAATTGATCACCTTTAAGAGCTAGTTTTAATGTTGTCTAATTTAAACAGGATTTCAATTTTTCTCTTATTTTTTGAATTTTCTATTTATGATGCAGGAATTTAAATGCTATAATTTTTTCATATTTATCTTATGCCACCATAATGGATGTTCCTTCAGAAAATACCATAGGGCATCCACATGGGGGAGCTTGTTGACGGTCCTTAATGCTCACATTTAACCGTCAACTAATCATGAAACAGGATCCAAATGCAACTGACACCTAGACATAGGGTTTCATCTGACAGATTTCCACAAGTTTTGGTGTTTGTCTATTTCTGCAGGGAGTTATCAGGAAATACGAAGGAAAGGCCCACACGTCGGGTTTACATAGAGAATTAATGTGTGTGGTAATTTTCCATAATTAGGAAGACTCTAGAAGCAACTCGACCGAAGCGGAGCCGAGACGGGCTGGGACCAGGGCGCCCGCCCTGGTACAAGCACCAATCACAGAATGGAGTACACCATTACAAAGATCTCGTCGAGCTGATCAAAATGCATATATTATTTGCTATATTTGGAGTTTGGAATCAAGAGATGTTAATAAAAGAAGGACTCCACATAAAAGAGCTCCGGGATTAATTGGGCCCAAATCAGATTTTTGGTCCATTAAGGCCTATGTGCATTTTAATGAGATATGGTGGAAGGTTTAGTACCACATCGCCTGCTGAACCAAAAAGGCACAAAGGAATGAGGCTATATAAGCAAGGCCCCTAGCCCCTGGAGGAGAACTTATCGTTATAGAGTTGAGAGGTGCCCTCGAAGGATAACCTTTCCTCTATAGAGAATTAGGGCTAGACATTCCAATGTAGTAGATTAGTTCTAGTCGGGAGTTAGGGAGAGTGGAGCTGCGCTTCAATTCTAGAGAAGTCTTCAGAGTTTTGGTATGTCTTTATATTTATTGTAAGACTTATGCTTTAATATATTTATCTTCTCTATTTACTTTTATGCCTTTATTATTATCGAGTAGTGTAGTCGTTATATTTTGGCATAGGATCTCTGTTCGCATTGAGTGCTCTAGTTATTCATGGTAATTAGAGTAGTAATCGTTAGTGTAGACGTGGTGTCTATACTAGAGGTTACCTGAGGTTGCACCCAGTCATGCGGATTGTTGTGATAGCCCTAGGGTAGTGACAGCCCTAACGGTCGACGTATACCACCTCGTTCGGATTGTTGTTTGTAGGACCGTACTCAGAGCTTCCCAGCCCCCTTCCAGTTCTCTTTCTATGGTTGGTGTTCTGATGTCCTAAAGTGCTAATATGTGATTGCTATATCTATTCATTCTTTGTTATCATAGAACTGATGTAATAGAGAAGTATATACAGGAACCTAGGTCTCTCCCGTTGTCCTCCCACTGTGGCTATCTTCGCATTTATCATAGAATTCTCAGCTTTATATTGTTACCTATCATATATCATTTATCCCTACTTTAGTCTAGTTGGTTTATTAAATTAGTAGATCCATGATAGTAAGTTATCAGATTATTTGACCTTAGCTTCCCAGCGGTAAAATATAAATAACAATACCTGGAATACTACAGGTAAAATGCTACGATGATGTTCTGTGCGCTTGCAGAATTTTTCTTATTCTTATTGCACTTAACAAATGTCAACAACCTCACACCTTTGGATTGCTTCAACGGCACGTGCTGAGGTGTATTGTTGGATGGCCTCTCGATCTTTCTTCAAGTTGGATGTTTCTTCTATTTTCTTCATCAAGAGTTCCATCTTTTGAGAGATGGCTTTCACCTCCTCAATGGTGTGGGTGCCTCTTTTCTTGGGTTTAGGATGTTTATCATTCCACTCTTGATTTGTCACAATGTTCTCAACGAGCTTCTTTGCTTGTGCGACATTGAGGGATGTGAATGATCCTCTTAAAGCAGCATCAAGGTGACTACGGGCGTCTAGTGTTTGCCCATGGTAGAAACCTTGGATCAGGAGCCATTCCTTGATTCCATGATGAGGACATTCCTAAATGTACAACTGGAGACGTTCCCATGCTTCGGGTATGGTCTCTTCTACCTTTTGGTGGAAGTTGGAAATTCTTGCCCGCAGAGCTGATTTTTGCTCATTGGGAAAAACTTATTGAGGAATGTTGTAGCTCACTTGCTCCATTTGTCAACATCATTAGGGAGGGCATAGAACCATTGCTTTGCTTTCCCAAGCAGAGAGAATGGGAATAAGCGATGGCGGATGGCTCCTGCTGTGACACCTTTGATAGCGATGGTGCTACACACTTCTAGAAAGTTCTGAAGGTGCGTGTTTGCATCCTCATGTGGTTTCCCACTAAATGTACTAGCTTGCACCATACGGATTAGCAATGGCTAGATCTCAAAGTCGATATCTCCAATCTCCGCTTGTGGTCCCAATGAGATATGGGTCGCAGAGGGATATGAGAAGTCGGTGATGGGTTGGTTGACCATCGACATCCTGATTCTTGCTGAGCTTCCTTCCTTGAGTGAGTTCAGGTGTGGGCTGCATCTCTGATGGTGGACTAGACAAAGTCTAGAATTCCTTCGAGATCTCTCCAAATCGGCTAATGCGGTTGCCTTGAACTGGAAATCACTCATATACTACCTAGTTTCACAATGAAGAGAAACACAGGCAGGGGTAGACTACCTACAACTAGTTGATCCCAAGTTGATGATGTTTTACTAGATTCAGTCCTGCTACAAATTTCTAGGCTATGCTTTCCCCGGCAACGGTGCCAGAAATGCTTGTTGGAAAATCTTAACGCACACCGGCTAGAGTAAGATGTGACAAGTATCTAGAAATGGTGGAGCCTAACCAGCACTACTTAAATGCAAGCCTGAGCTGTTACTAGGATAGGGTGTCATGCTACCCTAAGAAATGGCTCCAAAAATGCTAAGCAACACTAAGGACTAGCGATGATGCAAGATGTACTAGGGGTAACTCTGCAAGCGCACAGATACCGATGTAGCACTTCGACCGTGGTGAGTATCCACAGTGTCGTAATTTATAGTTCGTCCAAGGGAAAGCGTGCTAGAGGAGATAAAAAGGAAGAGAAATCCTATCCCAGCTAGGATCGACTAAGGTAGTGAGGTAATGAAGACGTAGAGGAAGGTTGATGTGGTTCTGCATAACTCTAAGATAACTAGTGTAGTGTAGCTAGGTGGGATGACAATGAGTAACAAAAGACTCCTATGACTCTAACTTTACTCCTGTGAACCAATCTAATCTAGTAGCGGACACACACTAATGTTGCTAAACTTAACTGCTTGTTTGCTAGAAGTCGACTGCAATAGGACAACGAAACTCCTATCCAAGTAGACTCGTTTCTTATGGGCGCCTACAGACCGTACCCGACGTGAATAGAACCTACTCAGAAGCAGAGGTCTATCACGCTTCGTCGCCACCCACTATCATGTTTGATACGGTGGTATTCAAGGGCAGGCTTTAGCCTAAGCACCACGCTTATGCTAACTCCTACTACTTAGACTAAGTATACGACCTAGTCCAGGCACCATGTTACCGGCAGAGAAAACAACCCAAGCACTTAAGACTAACTTAGCTAGTATATGACTACTACATGGCACACTAGGACACTACAATAGAATATTGCACTAAGTAAATACTGAAGGTAAATACTTAGAAAATAAAAGGAAAAGTAAATATATTAAATACTCAAAGTCTTACAAGAGAAAAGGTAAAGAGGAATACCAGACTCTCTAGAAGACGACTCAGGAGACTCCGAGCTTTGCTCGACTCAACTCTCACTCCCACACTAGACTAACACTGACACTTACCACTAGAAAGCTAGAGCTAAATTGGAACACACACACTAGAGAGGGTGGATGCAGCGTCTATTTATAGGGGGAGTAGTGGGGTGCCATGTCAGCGATCCATGTGCTTCCCACTTTTCCATGCTTTGATAAACCATCATTGAAACCGCCTTAGATGGACGTCCAAGATCATCTACACATCTTGCCAAAGTTGGTGGAGTGTAACCGACCTTAGGTGGGCCCATATCATAGGTCGGTCGACCTAAGATTTTGTGAGGTGGGGCCACCCTAAGCCTTCTAGAAGGTCCTAGAGGTCGGTGGAGTGGAGCTGACAGGTGGTCCCACCAAAGGCCGGTCGGTCGATCGAGGTTTGGTGAGGTGGGCCCACTAGCCTTGCTCCATTGTTGTCCCCATCTATCATGGAGTGTGTCTTATGTTCATCTTTGCTCTAGTTCTTCTGGTGGGTCCATGGATCCTTGTACCTCCATCTTTCACCCTTGAACAGAAACACAAGTGTGATCTGAGGGTCGAGATGGACTTGAATGTGTTGCCTTAGGATCATGGAATTGAGCCAACACCTGGACCACCCCAAGTGTAGGTCGGCCGACCTGCCCTTGGTGGGTCCAGGAGCTCATTTTCCCCCAAATGTGAGTATACCTGCATCCAAATACTTAGAGCACAAGTGGAACCTATTAGTGATAAAAGATGTCTATGCTATGCCATTCTTCCACTATTGCCGGCTTATTGACGGTGTTTTCTTGTGTGGATTTTATAGCTTATCCACCATCAACAAGCAATCTAAATCAACCTAAGCATTGAATCTAGGCTTGATGTAAATGATAAAACCTTGAAAGTATAATCGATAAAATGGATAGTTTTCCTATGCCATTAATGATCAACTAAAATTTAATAAAAAGATAGAAGCAAAGATAACAAAGTTAGCTATTACATTGCCTATTGCCACTAACCCTGAATAGGTAATATCTATTACTACAATAAGGGGAAGTTCCACCAGAGATCCTCCCTATCAGTTCAGAGTAAATTCTTAAAGTAGTCATGTCTAAAAATTAGGAGAATTCATGGTTGAAAACTAGGAACTTGAAAGGAATTACTGTAGAGCAACTATTCATCATCTCCAAGACATAATTTTAATGTTCTCTAATTTTTTTCTGCCTCTAAACTAGACTGATTGTAGACACACTCTATGATCACACCTTAATATATAGATAAGTATTTTGTTTTTGATTTTAAATTAATATTCATCTTTTTATTTCTATTGGACTCACAAGACTTAAAGACATGAATCTTCATGTGCCCATATATTTTTGGTATTTTATGACTATATAAAATAGACTCGATAATCGGCTAGGTATAGTTACCTAATAACTAGGGGATGCTCCTCCCCCAAGCTAGATGTTTGCAATAGTTGGTGTTGATGATCTTCACTGTGAGCTAACCAGCAGTGCTCCAGGTGGGTGCCACTAATAGACTCTCTACTTGTCATAATGTTGTTCCTCCATAACTACACTCTAAAAAGAAAACCAAAACTCGAGGCTCAAATTTAGTAATGAGTTAGCGGTCAGCCAAAGAGTAGTTGATCACCTTTAAGAGCTAGTTTTAATGTTGTCTAACTTAAACAGGATTTCAATTTTTCTCTTATTTTTTTTGAATTTTCTATTTATGATGCAGGAATTTAAATGCTATAGTTTTTTCATTTTTATTTTATGCCACCAAAATGGATGTTCCTTCGGAAAATACCATAGGGCATCCACATGGGGCTTATGATGCCATGAGTAATGCAGTAAATATTTTTTGTTGTTTTTATATTTTTTAGTGTGTAAATAAAATTATGCTACTAAATAAATTGCAAATGCATTTAATGAGATAACTACCATTCTAACCGTGTGGCTAGTGTATGGAACTTAAAGTCTACCGACAGGACTTAGATAGAGGAGGACACTTACTTAGTGGGTTCATCATCTAATATGTTTTGGATTTTATGAGTTTATATGCATAAAGTGCAAATGCATGATTTTTTATCTATAGGCCACCATAGTGAGAACTCCTATAGCTTTTACACTACTATGGTTTGACATGGAGCACAATATTTTTTTTAAGATGCATGAGTGTGGCCTAATGCAAGACTATTTATTTTTGTTATTTCTTTGCATTGCAAATATAGAAAAGTAAAATACTAAAAATAAATTAACTCATACAATGTAAGAAAGTAGATATAGATAACTACCGATGTTATCTTACGGTGAAGGTTCGATGTTTTTAGTCCTTCGAACTGGACTTCTTCTTCCTCTCTTGTGTATCTCTCCATCTTGAGAGATGGAGGTCTTGTTAGTTGCATACCTCTAGTGATGATGATGTCACCTTTGTTATTTGATTTGGCCAACAGGTAGAAGTAGAGCTTTAATAGTAGCTGACAGCATCTTGCTCAGTGTGCATGCTCACACAACTTTCACTTGTAGAATTAATAAACTTTGCTTGATGTGTCGTCCTGTTTGCAAACTAAGGCAGAGATCAAGTGCATGGGCTCTGTTGGTGGAAAAACACCAACAGAACCAAATCTATTTCTTTATTTATTTTTCTCCATCCTTAGGCACATTAAACAAGATAAATTTATGTTACATGATTTATTTATTTATGAGTGGTAAGCTCCAAAGATTAAGCATTTAATGTTGCGTTTAAGTTCACATGACAGAAAAAGAACGAAATTGCTTAACTAATGGAAGGACTGTCTATCTCTATATAAATTTTCAAAAAAGTACGACTAACATCTTCCTAAGATTGAATATAATGTTTTAACTTGTTTAGTTAAGACTGAGATTAAGAGGATGGTGCAATAAACAATCTTAAAAGATAAATCATGTTTAGTTAACCAGGTTGATCAATTTAAGTAGTAACTCTAACATGTTTGTGTTTTAATTTATGTGCACACTAAGATCAAGAGGAGAGAGTGACCACTTACCTTAGAATATTACCTTCATTATTAGAGCGTGATGGCACTAACTGATTGTTGACGGTCCTTAAGTACCAAATATAATCATCAAATAAATAAAGAAAAGGATCCAAATGCAACAAACACCCAAACTTTGGGTTTTATCTGACAGAATTCCACAAGTTTTGGTGTTTGTCTATTTCTGCAGGGGGTTATCAGGAAATACAGAAGAATGACCCACACCTCGGGTTTACATAGAGATATTAACGTGCCGTGCAATTTTCTATCATC
Organism: Sorghum bicolor; assembly: GCF_000003195.3. Taxonomy (NCBI): domain Eukaryota; kingdom Viridiplantae; phylum Streptophyta; class Magnoliopsida; order Poales; family Poaceae; genus Sorghum; species Sorghum bicolor. Next base: position 32,089,754 of record NC_012877.2, on the reverse strand, counting down.
TAGAAGACTCTAAAAGCCACGGGAACGAATGGGAGGCCGAACAAGCCCGTGGGCAGGGCGCCCGCCCACCCCCCTTGGGCACCCACCCTGACCTGGATTCGATTCAGAACTCTCTTCGCGGACTAAGCTCCATCGACCTAAAGAATCAAGGATAACCATCCAATCAATGTCGGTTTGATCCAATGGCTCACGTTCACTTGAGGGGACTATAAAACTAGACCCCCTGGCCTCTGGAGGAGACAAGTTCATCATAGAGTTGAGAGGTGCCCTCGAAGGAATACCTCTCCTCTAAATAAAATTTATTTTAGGCTTAGCATCCAATGTGAGTAGAATTAGATCTTCTAGTTTGTACTAGATTGAGAGATATAGAGTGGAGGTGTAGATCGGAGGAAGCCCGGCCTGTCGGTGTCTACTCCGAGGTTGTACCTGCGGGATCAAGTTCTCCTAACCCGAAGCTTGCTCCTAGGATTCTTCAGTAATTCGACTTCTAATTCTAGTAAGTTATTGTTTTATTGTTCTTTGGTTTATGAGTTTACTTTAATCTCTTCTGGTTGAGTATTAGAGTAATCATTGATAGCATAAATGTGGTGTTTAGGCTAGGGTACTCATAGATATCCCCTGACTAGCTGGACCATGGTAGTAGTGAGGAACGTGACATTTCCGAGTTACCTTTGCAGCCCACATCTCGTTAGCAGGACGGGTAGGTTTAAAGGTGCGGGTCGAACATCCTTTGTGGTGTCTAGATTCCATAAGCTTCCCCAATAGAACAGTAGATCATCCTTACCAAGGTTATAACGAGACTACGGTTGCAGTCTTCTCTATACATCACTCACATCGAGAAACATTCTTTGTAGCCTAAAGGGATAGTAGCAATAGATTTGGTTAGTCAGATGCACCCTTTCTCCCAGTGGTAAAAATATAAATATGATACTCTGGAAAATCTCCCGGGTGACATGCTCACCGAAATCCGTGCGCTTGCGGATCATTTCCTTATTGCGTTACCAAATATCAATAAGCATTTATGGCGCCGTTGCCGGAGAGAAAGACGGTTTGCTGAGATAACTTTAAGTCTTGCTATTATCTTGTATTATACTTTTATTCTTTTATCTTTTTATTTTTTCATCTTTATGTATAACTCAAATTCTATACCTATTATTGAATTCTTTGCACCTTCGGTGACCAGCCATAGACCATGGGAGTCAACAAGTCCTGCCCCTAACTATGATCTGTGTTCGGAGTTGATTGCAATAGGTCAAAACCAACCCTTTTCTATAGCTGAGGTCCTATCTTTTAATCAAGAAGATAATGAACTTTTAGCTACACCTAGGGAATCTGTTAATCTTTCTATAAATTCTGGTTTAGACCTAGCCCTACAAGACCATGTTTTTTCTCAATATTTTCACATTGGTCTCAATCATATACCGTTCGGTAGAGTTTTTCTTTCTTTATCTGTTAGTAAAGCAAGGTATGTCTTTATTCGTGGACATCCTTCTTGCACTAGTCTTCATAAAAATATCCTAGAGATAGAGAAGGAATCATCTCCCAGACAAGGAAAGGAAGTTTTAATAGCCAATTTCCAAACATTTCAATCCCATAATTCGGCTATCCAACCCATCCTTGAGCCTAATAATATCTACTATGCTCTTTCTCTTGAACCTCCTAATAATCCAATGAATCTCTCTAGACATCCCATGCATAAGAAGGAGGATCGAGAAGAGCAACATCAATGGCTAGGGGGCATTGAAAATTCATGTGCTATCACCACATTTGAGATCTTCAACCCTCTCTTCCTTTCTATTTATAACAACTTTAAAAGGGCGATTGTCGATGCATATGTCTATAATAAATATTGCAGACCTCGTTGAGTTGATCTTGATATAGGTCAGCGTCGGAGGGGAAACCACTTCGCTGACATAAATTGATGGTTTCCCAAGGACAAGCTTAGTGTCCTAAAACAAGCACTTATCAGATCGTAACATGAACTTCTAATTATTTGCAACATTGCCTTGTGTATGGAGCATATAAAGATAATTGTAAGAAATATTCCTTCGGGTATTCTTGTCACTAACCTTTCCACGATTGGAGCAAGAAGATCCGAGGAATGACAAGTGCAAGGTATGCCCAACCAATCATCATGCAACATTAAATTAAATTCATCCAATCTTGAATTTTGCAAAATTCAACCTTGGGGGAGTACTTTACATAAAAATATCCTTTGCCATGTTGCTATGTTGGTTGTCCTTACCTTTGAGACATGCTCAATTTGTTAAATACTAATCACACTATTTCATCTCCACTTGAGTAGACCTCTATAAAAGCCATCTTGCTACCTTTGTTTATCCTAGTAAGTGTTAGTTTGGAAGTACTTGACATACTTCCATTGGCATTTAAATTAAGTGTGGTGCTTAGGTTAAATAGCCTTCCTTAATCTGATTAGACATGGAGTCTAGTTTGGTTACTGAACTAAAAACTGCTTGAGTAGGCAATGGTATATTTTGTCGGACTAACCCCTGCAGAAAAACTTTCAATATCAACGTGGGAAATCCTGAGATACAAACTCACATTGGAGATAAAGGAGACACATGAAATTTAATGATTTGCACAAGGAAGACATAGCTCATTCATCAAAGAGAGATGATCCATGGAACAAGACGAAGAGTGCCATAAACAAGATACACACCCATTACGAATGGGAAGCTTCCACAAGGTAAGATGGTACCATCACTCTTCAATTAAGGTAACATCTTAAGATATGTGACTATCACTTTTATAAGCTTCTCCTTGGTTCTGGCGTTCACATAAATAAAGAGACAAACATGTATGATTTATAACTCTAAATTAACCAACCTAACTGATTCAGCATGTTTAGTCCTTTAATCTTTGTTCTTAGTACTACCTTCATGATCCCACACTCCTAATCATAATAAGCTAATATGTTGCACATTCAATCTTTGGAAGATATAAACAAAACATAAATATAGATAGATTATCTTTCCATTAGGTTGAGCAATCTAATCTGACAAATGTTTCAAATGCTTCACTCATGATTCATCAACTTTGTCTTGCTCACTATGCTTAAGGTTAGAGAAGAACTAATACACTTTTGGTTCTGTTGGTGTTTTTCACCAACAAGGCCCATGCACTTGGTCTTTGCCTTGTCTCTATGAGCAGGTAGACTTCGAGCAAAACCTAAAGGAGTTTTACAACTCCTAGATTCCACCAAGTGAAGAACCTGGATCTATGAGCACAAACACACTAGAGATACTGGACACTCAGGCAATCACTGCCCTGAGATGCTTGAGGACGTATACTACATCAACAACTACTACTACTACAACCATCCTCAACAAAATCGAGACTTCATGGTGATAGAGACTGGTACTGATGAGAGGGCACCCATCATCCTAGGGAGGCCATTCGTGAACACCTCGGGAGTTGTCATCTACATTAGTACTGCCAAGATTAGTTTCTACATCAAGGGGAAGAAGGAGACGTTTTCCTTCAAGAACAAAACTACACAAATTTCAGAGCAATCCCGACATGAACCAAGGAAGACGATCAACAGGAGGAACAGGAACAAGCAAATGTGGACCGAGTCAGCTAAGATGGTCACTGCAGCTCAAGGAGGTCAAGATCGTCGACTCAAGTCGCCTTTCCTGGTCAAGAAGGACGACCCTGGTTTTCCAAGCATCAAGTGCACAATCAATGGATACTCTTTTCAGAAGACACTTTACGACACCGGATCTGACGACAACATAATGGCCATAGTCACTTATCAGCTCCTGCATGGAACCATGCCCCTACAACCAATATATATTCAGCTCCAAATGATTTTCAGGTCATTAACATGGGAGAAGACGAGTATGATCCTCCCACCATCCTTGGGAGACTGTTCCTCAACACTATCAAAGCCATCATTTATATTGGAGCCGGAGAAGTCCACATGCACTTTCCTCTGAAGAAGGTGACGCAACCAAAACCAGATGAGGCAAATCATCAAGGACGGATGGGCAGACTACGAAGGAGAAGTAATAAGGTCTGAAGACATACAACTTGAACAGAACTGTCCTGGGGAGACCGTAGCACCGAGTCAGGTGTGGAGAGAAAAGATAGTTATACACGAAGAGGAGGCGCCGCCGGAACCACTGACTACGCCATCCAACGAATCTCAGGACGACTGAGAAAACGAAGAGTCCCGTTTGGAGGACTTAAAAGCACCGAACGCCTTGCCAAGAGGTAGACTTGGTAGTTATCATTTTTCCTTTCAATAGTTTGCTTAGTTAATAATGTTCATGCTATCTTGAAAAGAAAATAAAAATGTTAAAAAATAGTAAGCCCCATGTGAGTATACGCGTGGCGTAAAACCAATAAGTACATTCACTATGGTGGCATAAATAAATATGATAAAGGCTAGATATTTATGCTAACGCTTAACCAGTTCCACAAAGCTTTGTTGTCTATTTGAGCTCCACAGAATTCAAGGATCAAAGAAGACTAGCAGATAGAGGACATCCTAATCGCTGTCAGGGTGCTGCCGACATTCAAATACACCTCCGCCATCTGTTAGCTACATCAGAAGAAATTATGTCAAAATCCAGCTTGGGGGAGAGCACCCCCATTTATCCAGCTAAGTGTTTCTACTCGTGTTTATACTTTACTCAAATAATAAAAAGATGCATAATCATAAAAATCCAAATAAAGATTTGTGCTTAGTTTGCTAAATAAATAAATAAATAAAGTTTGCTATGAACCCTCATGATAAACTCTCACATGGAAATGATGAATAGTTTCTCTGCCATGACTAGTTCTTAAAATTGAAATCTCTCTCAAGTTTAGGCATAACTGTTATAATTTAAACCTGATCTAAACCTAAACTTGTGGGAAGAGTACTTGATCTAAAGTCTGAGTCGTTAACGGATATGATATGGGAAGGTTGAGCTGCTGTTTATCTGTTCCTAGAGATGCTAGAATTCTAGAGAATTTTATCTTTGAAAATCTTTAAAATAACACATGAAGAGTTCATGTATGATGAGAGTTTAAAATCCTACCACAGCCATATATACATGCTTATTAGACTTTGAGCCACACATTTACTTTTTACTGCTTATGAGCATTGAGTGTGGTTAAACTGTGTGGACCCTTAGGAGCTTGTCATGTGGTTAAAATCAAGATTCACTTGCACATTCCCTCTCACACGCCACTTCTACTCCGGAAGTACGCATCCACATACATCCACTCATTTCCATCTCCAGATTCACACAAAATTATTCTACTCCTATCCTGGATAGAATAGCCAAAAACATTATCCTATCCCTATTATTCCCTGTGAAATAAATGCTTGAGTTATCTTGGTTACTACCACTTGCTATATTATTTAAGGAGATGAGTGCTCTAAAAAAGAGAGAGGATACGAGGAAATAAAAAGGGGCAAGTGCCCGGAATCTCGAAGAAAATAAAAAGTGAGATGAGAGGTAAAAATGGACAAGTGTCCGACAGTAGAATTAGGGGTACAAGATACCCACCTGAGAGGAAAGAAAAAGAAAATATAGAGCATCTCTTTCTCCTCAAAAAGCTTTAAAGTGCAAGAAAGGTATGTATCCCCTAAAAACAACAAAAGTAGAATTAGACTTTCACCATTGTTATCACCAACATCACCATACACCATTCATTCGCCACACATGCACATCTTGATTTAACTTATTGACTTTTTTCTCTGGATCCATGGTTTGACTATGCATTAAATGTCTTGTAAGTATGTATTATCTGTCTCCCACCTATGAGCTCCAGATATCAAAACCTTATTAGAGTAGGGTGAGAGAGAAGGCAATATCACTATGCCTCACACCAAAAATACCACATACTTTGAGAGAAGGCATATACCATTACTGCCTTGGAAAGGATCCAGAAATACCACAAAAGAGAGATCTGAGAGAGTCATACAAGGAATCTCTGAGTTTTATTTGAAAATCTACAAAAACTCTAGAGCTATAGCAGATCAAGAATAAGAGACATGGCGCTTAACTTGACCATTCTATCTTTTAACTGCTCAAGACAGAAGTGACGGTTACAAGCCCCATGGTGAAAGGTAAAATGAGTAAGTTTTAAGTCTTAACATTTTACTCTAACTCAGAGATGAGATCTAGCTTGAATGCATGTGTACTTTTAAAGCATGAAACCACTGCAGAAACTCTTGAGTTCATCCTTGCTCAAGGATGAGCAAGAGGTAAGCTTGGGGGAGTTGTTGACGGTCCTTAAGTACCAAATATAATCATCAAATAAATAAAGAAAAGGATCCAAATGCAACCAACACCCAGACATAGGGTTTTATCTGATAGAATTCCACGAGTTTTGGTGTTTGTCTATTTCTGTAGGGGGTTATCAGGAAATACGGAAGAAAGGCCCACACGTCGGGATTACATAGAGATATTAACGTGCCATGCAATTTTCTATCATCTAGAAGACTGGAGAAGCCATGGGAATGAAAGGGAGGCCGAACGGGCCTGGGGGCAGGGAGCCCGCCCACCCCCCTTGGGCCCCCGCCCTGATGTGGATTTGATTGAGAACTCTCTTCACGGACTAAGCTCCACTGACCTAAAGGATCAAGGATAACCGTCCAATCATTGTCGGTTTGATCCGATGGCTCACGTTCACTTGAGGGGACTATAAAACCAGACCCCTTGGCCCCTGGAGGAGACAAGTTCATCATAGAGTTGAGAAGAGCCCTCGAAGGAATACCTCGCCTCTAAATAAAATTTATTTTAGGCTTAGCATCCAATGTGAGTAGAATTAGATCTTCTAGTTTCTACTAGATTGAGAGATATATAGTGGAGGTGTAGATCGGAGGAAGCCCGGCCTGTCGGTGTCTACTCCGAGGTTGTACCTGTGGGATCAAGTTCTCCTAACCCGAAGCTTGCTCCTAGGATTCTTCAGTAATTTGACTTCTAATTCTAGTAAGTTCTTGTTTTATCGTTCTTTGGTTTATGAGTTTACTTTAATCTCTTCCGGTTGAGTATTAGAGTAATCATTGCTAGCGTAAACGTGGTGTTTAGGCTAGGGTACTCATAGATATCCTCTGACTAGCTGGACCGTGGTAGTAGCGAGGAACGTGACATTTCTGAGTTACCTTTGCAGCCCACATCTCGTTAGCAGGACGGGTAGGTTTATAGGTGCAGGTCGAACATCCTTTGTGGTGTCTAGATTCCGTAAGCTTCCCCAATAGAACAATAGATCATCCTTACCAAGGTTAGAACGAGACTACGGTTGCAGTCTTCTCTATACATCACTCACATCGAGAAACATTCTTTGTAGCCTAAAGGGATAGTAGCAATAGATTTGGTTAGTCAGATGCACCCTTTCTCCTAGTGGTAAAAATATAAATATGATACTCTAGAAAATCTCCCCGGTGAAATCCTTACCGATATCCGTGCGCTTGCGGATCATTTCCTTATTGCTTACCAAATATCAACACTGATGAAGGGTAAATGATTGGTGGTCCTTCCTCTTGCATCTTGAGTTGTTTATAGACATCTTGTCTCCTCTGTTGCACTCATTCTTTTGCCATCTTTTGCTTCTTTAATCTGTTGACTCTTTTCACTCCAGTCATTATTATGCCTGCAACAGATAAGTGGACAACATATACCCAAAGAAGTATACAAGTTTTTAACATAGGTTGCTTATCTAGTGTTTTATTTTGCTCTATCTATGCTAATGAAAAGATAGTATTAATATTGTTTTAGCATAGATCATGTTTTATACAGACATGGCTCGAGGCAAAGTAACTTGTAGTAGAAGATAAAGTGAATGAATCATTAATACTCATAGTTCTTTTCTTGATAATGAATGAGTTGTGTCTTCTTCTACAAAGCTATCGAAGTTCAGCATGTCCTTGACTCATCTCTTATTCTAATTTATCTCATGACTTACTCACATTAAATTTAGAAGTTTTGCTATAGGGTTTAGTCCACAAAATATCCAATGTCCACTATAGTATATTATTAGTTTAAAATCAACCTAGACACCATGTCTAATTTGATTTAGGAAGGCATTTTAACCTAAGCACCACGCTTAATTCAAAAAGCCCTTGAAAGTAAAATCAACACACCTCTGAGTTCAAAAAATAAAACTAAACATCTTGTCTAATTATGACTCAAGAAAATGGTTTAAACTAAGCACCATGCCTAATTCAAAAGGTGTATGAAAATACTCCAAACCTTAAGGATACTATAGCAAACAAAGGTAACATGAAAGTTTATAGAGTGTTATTCAAATGGAGATGAAAGAGCATGATTAACAAATTGAATAAAGGCAGAAACAACCAATATTAGCAACATAAGATTTTCTAAATAAGGCCATTCCCCCAAGCTAGACTTTTGCAAAGTAAATGTAAGCTTGGGTGGATGTAATTCAAAATTGCATAATGATGGGTTACTGATACTTGGTGCTGCCATTATTAATTTTCTCTCTTCAAACCTAAAATAATTAGTGACAAGAATATTGACAATTATATTTCTATGCTAAAGGTGCAAGCTTAATTCATTTCTTAAGAGTGGTTATTTTAGAACACAAATTTGATCTTGGGAAACCTTCTGATTATTATAATTTGAGTTGATGAGGTGGTTTCCTCTAGAACGGTAGCCTTTGTGCACCTATATCCAAATTGCAACGAGATCTATAATATTATGATAAACATATGAATCTACAACCACCCTTTCAATGATTTTATGAAAACGTAGAATAAGGGGATTGAGGATCTTGTGTGTGATAATATCAGAGATTAATTGATCCAGGAGATTTCTCATACGAGCATGGGTCTGATAGGATGTTTAATGAAATAATTCACATGCTCGACAATATGATCTCCCTTTTCAAACTCCAAGGGTGTCTCTTCATGGTTGTCTATTGGCAACAAGTTTGTATCTATTATTTCATGCCTATGACATTTATTAGATATTTTATTTTATAGGATTTCCCATGAATTGATGTCCCTAAGGTTGGTCTCGTCTAAAGTTTTCTTCTAAACTTGGGTGAGTTATGTTTATCAAGGAAATTAATTTGAGCTCAACATTTGAATTCAGACCAAGTTTAGATGCTAATGCTAAAACTTCATCTTCTTCCATCCATTCTTTGACAATAGCATATGTATTTCTAATATGTTCTACGTGTTCCTGCTATTGTTGTTGGTCTTCAAGGGTATACCTATAATTTTCATGACTCCTATTCTTTGGATGTCTTGATAGATTTCTAGAGTCATTATATTATGATGTTTAGTAGAAGGAGCATAAAAAGATTTATTGGGGTCAAGGATAGGGTTCAAAGACATTTAATATGGGCGTAGAAGAGGAGAAGATAGAATTTATTTCTAAGTGGCTTGGCTCTCCTTCTATGGCATTACTTGGCATGCCATCCTTGAATTCTTTCTAATGTCTTTTTAGGAAGGAAAGGAAGTTGATGATGCTTTTCCCAAGATACTCTTCTAAGAAGATCTAATATGCATGAGTGTTGACGGTCCTTAAGTATCAAATTTAATTATCAAATAAACAAAGAAAAGGATCCAAATGAAATCAACATCTAGACTTAGGATTTTTTCTGACAGAATTCCATGAGTTTTGGTGTTTGTCTATTTCTGCAGGGGGTTATCAGGAAATATGAAAGAAAGGCCCACACGTCGGGTTTACATAGAGATATTAACGTGCCGCGCAATTTTCTACCATCTAGAAGACTCCAGAAGCCACGGGAACGAACGGGAGGCCGATCGGGCCCGGGGGCAGGGCACCCGCCCAAGTCCCTTGGGTGTCCGCCCAGCTACAGTAACCAATCACGTTCAACCTCGCGGATTATGCTCCACCGACCTAAATGATCAAGAATAACCGTTCAATCAATGTCGGTTTGATCCGATGGCCCAGGTTCACTTGAGGGGACTATATAACCAGACCCCCTGGCCCCTGGAGGAGGCACCCCTTGATCATTATTCATTTTTCATAGACAGAGCAAAAGCTAGGGTTTAGAGATGAGAGCTCTCCTCTCTTCTCTAAACTAGAGTAGATCTAGATAGTAGCAAGATGGAGAGCGAAGGAGGATTAGAGGAGAGGCCGGCCTGTCGGTTCTTCCTCCGGTTGTACTTCGTCATGATCAAGCTCTAGTCAAGCTTGCTCATGGGATGACTCTGGTAATCTACTTCTAATTCATTATGCAATTACTAATCATGTATGTTCTGGTTCACAACTCTTTTGAGTATTCTAATCTATAGGACGCTATAGGTGAGAGTTGTAGTATAGGTGTAAGTGTGGTGCTTAGACCAAGATTACTTGTGGATATCCCCTGTCTAGCTGGATCGTGTGGTAGGCCGCGTAGGTGACAGTTACGTCGGTCATCTGTAGTCCACCTCTCGTTAGCAGGACGGGTAGGGTTTATCGGCCTAAGGATAAGCATCCTTTGTGGTGTACTCTTATCACGTGGTTCGTCCCGGACATAGACATACCCCTTTGAAGTAGAGAAACCATAGTTATACTCTCTATTCTGCTACCATCGCCCATATACTAGAATTAGCTCGTTCTTTTTATTCATAATAATAGTCACGCCTCCCTTTTTAGGCACAACTTGCACTGGGCTTACCCACTCACTGTGCGGCACAGGATATATAATCCCTGCATGCAGGAACTTTATAACTTCCTTTTTAACTACCTCTCTCATAGTGTTATTAAGTCTACATTGGGGTTCTCAAGAGGGTGAAACAGAAGGATCTGTTGGAATACGATGGGTACAAATCATAGGACTGATTCCTGCAAGATCTTTGAGTGAGTAGCCGAACACTGAGTGATGTTTCTCAAGAATGGTCATTAATCGTAGAGTTTGATCCTGAGTGAGTTTATCACTAATGATCACAGGGAACTCTGGATTATTGTTCAGGAAAGCATATATAAGACCGGGTGGTAAAGTTTTAAGCTCTATGGGGGGTCTAGGTGCTTCTGCAAACTCATCTAAGGGTTCAGGCTTAGAAGGTTCGGCTTCTTCTATGAAGAAAGGAGTTTCGTCTTCTAAGTCTGGTTCATCTAAAAGGTCTAGAGATGCAGCCTTTACCTCCTCCATAGGATCAGGCAAAAGATATGATTCGGCCTTATTGTTTAAGCAGTGTGAAATTGTTATTGTGAATTTAAAAGTTTTTCCAAAAGAAATGTGTAGCTTTCCAGTATGACCTTCATAAAGGAGTCTTCTAAAAGGTTGTCCTATCAACAGGTCGAACTCCCATGTATCAAAGATATAGATGTTCAAATGAACCATGGAGCCTTCTACCGTAAGAGGTAGGACATTAATAATTCCAAGACTGGGGACTAATCGTCCCGAAGATTCCTTTATGACCTTTGTTGTGGGGGTTAAGGCAAGATTTTTAAACTGTTTAAGTGCAAAAGATTCAGACATGATGTTGATCCCCACAACAGGATTATATAGAGCATTAAATCGATCAGAATTATAAGCACAGCGTATAGTTATAGAGGGTGTGTCCAAACGGATCACATCAGAGGAAAGCTCTGATTCCTCCAACCATTTGCTACTCATTACTGAGATAAGCTCTCTTAATTGTTGTTCACTTGGCAAATAAATGCTCAACTGGCCGTTTTGGGGTTTGTCAATAGAATGATAGTTTAAAATGTTTCCAAAATCGGCAAAAAGATCGGATTCTATATCCAGCATGAAGTCTGGTGGTGGAATTTCTTCCTCTTGTGGCTCAGAACTTGGGATAGCTAAAGTAGATGAAGAATTTGGCAGAGTGTCTACTTCGGCTTTGTAGGTTTCATCATGAAGGGTATTATCCATCTCAGCTTCTAGGATTCTATCTAGGATCACTCTAGCTTCATCAGTAGGGATGCGAAAGAAAGAACCTCTAGACATTGTGTGTAGCATTTGTTTGTGATTTTTCTAAAGACCTCGAAAAAAGTGAAATAAAAGAACAGGGTCTTCAAGATTAAGGTTTGGACCAGATTCTAAAAGATCAGAAAAACGTTTCCAGGATTTTCCCAAAGTTTCATTATCTTTTTGTTTAACAAATAGGACTTCGAGTCTAAGGTTCGCTATACGGTCAAGGGAATAGAAATCCAGACAAAAGTTGGCTCGTAAAACTCCCGATTCACCTTGTTGTTGACTTACCTTCTGACTGTACCATTGTCTAGCTTCTCCCCTTAAAGAAAAAGGAAAAAGCTTCCAATGTAAAGTTTTATCAGAAATGCATTCAATGCGAAGACAATCACATGTTTGCTCAAAATCTCTAATATGAAGGTAAGGGTTTTCATCTTCCTTTCCCAAAAAAGATAGGTTTTGAATCATGGCAATCAACCTAGAACTTAACTTATACTGGGATGTTTGGATAGGCTGTGATGATTCCCATGGTAAAAGGTCAGTTACTGAAGGGATTGTAGACTCATGGATCGATTTAGAATTTTGGTTTTCCATAAGGTAAGAGTAAAGAAAATAAATAAAGAAAATAAAAGATAAGAAAAGATAAAAGTATAGATACAAGCTAGTAGTAAGACTCAAGGTTATCTCAGCAACTGTCTCGATCCCAGGCAACGGCGCCAGAAATGCTTGTTGATATTTGGGAACGCAATAAGGAATTGATCCGCAAGCGCACGGATATCGGTGAGCACTTCACCCGGGAAATTATCCAGAGTATCGTATTTATTTTTTTACCACTAGGAGAAAGAGTGCATCTGACTAACCGGTCTATTACTACTAACCCTTTAGGCACAAAGAATGTCTTTCGATGTGAGTGGTAAATAGAGAAGACTGCAACCGTAGTCTCCTTCTAACCTTGGTAAGGATGATTTACTGTTCTATTGGGGAGGCTAACGGAGTCTAGAAACCACAAAGGATGTTCAACCCGCACCTATAAACCCTATCCTTCCTGCTAACGAAATATGGTCTGCAAAGGTAACTCGGAATTGTCACGTTCCTCACTACTACCACGGTCAAGCTAGTCAGGGAATATCTATGAGTACCCCAGCCTAAACACCACGTTTACTCCAGTAATGATTACTCTAAACTCTACGCGAAGAGATTAAAGTAAACTCATAAACCAGAAGAACAATAAAATAAGAACTTACTAGAATTTAGAAGTCAAAATACTGAAGAATCCTAGGAGCAAGCTTCGGGTTAGGAGAACTTGATCCCGCAGGTACAAGCTTGGAGTAGACACCGACAGGCCGGGCTTCCTCCAATCTACACCTCCATTCTATCTCTCTCAATCTAGTAGAAACTAGAAGATCTATTTCTACTTTACATTGGTTGCTAAGCCTAAAAAGAAATATTAATTAGAGAAGAGGTTTTCCTTCGAGGGCACCCCTCAATCTCTATGATAATTTCTTCATGTCTTCTCCAGGGGCCAGGGGGGTCTCCTTATATAGTCCTCCTCCTCTATGCATTTTTGGGTCGGTAGGCGAGGTGGTACTATGTTTTCCTCGATCCAATAGGTCGGTGGAACATCCCGTGCGAAGAGAGTCCCAAACTGGATCCAGCAGGGGGCGGGCGCCCAGGTCACCAGGGCGGGCGCCCTGGGCCTGGCCCCTTTCGGCCTCTGCCTTCTTCCCGTGGCTTCTGGAGTCTTCTAGATGGTAGAAAATCACGTGGTGCGTTGATATCTCTATGTAATCCCGACATGTGGGCCTTTCTTCCTTATTTCCTGATAACCCCCTGTAGAAACAGATAAACAAAAAAACTCGTGGAATTCTGTCAGATCAAACCGTAATTCTAGGTGTTGGTTGTATATTGGTCCTTTCCCTTGTTTATTTGATAATTAAAATTGATACTTAAGAACCGTCAACACTTGCCCCGTGGCTCAGTGCCAATTTTGAAACCCTAATTCATATTTTCTGGAGAGAATTAGCCAAAGAGGGGTCCCTCAAATGGATCTGTCTCTTTAGGGTTTTAGCACCAAGAGAGATTGAGAGATTATAGGATGGAGGTAGAAGTGGAGGAAGCCTAGCCTATCGGTGTCTTCTTTGTTGTATCTATGGGATCAAGTCTCCTAACCCAAGGCTTGGTTATAGAATCATTCAGTAATTTGACTTCTAATACTAGTAAGTTTATTGTTCTTATTGTTCTTTGGTTTACAGGTTTACTTTATTAGCTTGTGCTTGGGAATAAAGTAATTATTCATAGCATAAGCGTGGTGCTTGGCCTAGGAGTATTCGTAGATGCTCCGTATCTAGCCGGATTTGTGGTAACATTGGGGGGAAGTGATAGTCCCCTTGGTGTCTCCGTAATCCATGTCCCATCAGGAAGTTGTTGACGGTCCTTAAGTATCAAATTTAATTTTCAAATAAACAAAGAAAAGGATCCAAATGCAACCGACATCCAGACTTATGGTTTTATCTGACAGAATTCCACGAGTTTTGGTGTTTTTCTATTTCTGCAGGGGGTTATGAGGAAATATGGAAGAGATATTAACAAGCCGCGCAATTATCTTACATCTAGAAGAGTCCAAAAGCCACGGGAACGAACGGGAGACCGGACGGGCTCAGGGGCAGGGCGCCCGCCCTGGCCAGGAGTCCAATCAGAACTCTTTTTCGGGATCAAGCTCCACCGACCGAAAAGATCAAGGATAACTGTTCAATCAATGTCCGTTTGATCCAACGGCCCATATTCACTTGGAAGGACTATAAAACCAGACCCCCTGGCCCCTGGAGGAGAGAGCTTCTCAACCCTAATTCATTATTCCTCAAGGGAGAGGAAGCCTCTGATCAAGCCTAGAGCCACCACATTAATTAGATATCTAGATTAGCATAGCTACATAGGATAAGAACTAGAAGGAGTCAATCTTCGATTGGTTTCTGGATCTGTCAAGAGGATTCTTGGTAATTCTCTAATTGTTCTTCTAATTGTTCATCTTTGTTCTTCAATATTATGAATATGACTTTGTTCTACTTCAATATATTGCTTATGACTTTGATCTACTTGTTTATATTCAAGATTATATTGTTCTTAGGTTATCATAGTTATATACTTGGCTTAGTTATATTGGATTTATATACATGTTTAGGATCGTATAGCATTTATCCATTAGATCCATGGGTAAATGATAGATATTGTGTAGGCGTGGTGCTTATACCGTATTTATCGGCGATTGTACCCAATATGCCAGATCGTGGGGTAGTTCGTGAGAGTGATAGCTTCATTGATTCTTACCCCCTCTCGTGTATTGGGCTGGCAGAGCAACATTGTTACAGGGGAGTGATTACGATGTTTCTCATATTCCTTGCTAATATCACTATGCATGGGCGTAGTCCTTTCTCGCAATGATTGCTAAGTATGCTTGCACTAATTATGATAATGCTAGACTGTATAGTTGAGAATAACTTAGGAAATATTCTTGTAGTTCGTCCTAATTCCATGCTAATGACTTACTAGAATATCTAATTGAGGTGCTTATCATATTTATATGTGGCTAAGTTATGCTGATCAGATTAATTATCTTTGTCACTATTCATTACTTCATATATCTTTTATGTGACACTTATCCCTGTATGAAAGAGTTAGATAAATATTCTCAATTATACATGCAATGATAGATACTCAATTTTATATTCCATTCTATAATCAACATTGATGGTTACTAATCCCTTCCCAGTGGTAAAAATATAAATAACGATACCTGGAATACTTCCCGGTTAAAATGCTATATCGGTATTAATCTGTGCGCTTGCAGATCCCATTCATTATTTATTTAGATGAGCAATTGCATATTTCAATACCACGTCTCTCATGTCATGCTGGGGATGACAACTTGGCTTAAGTGGTATGAGAGATAGGTTTGGCATTTTTGGCGCCGTTATTAGAATTAGAAAACTAAGTCTACTTTTGGTAATGACGTTAAGAATACCCAACAGAAGTAAGGTAGGAAATACTGTGCCGAGGTTAAGCAACCTTTGTGATGTCTTTTTTCCTTCGGTGGACCCCTTAGAACAATAATTACACAACTTACCATAGGTTAGAGGAACACTGATGAAGGAATTCTCTCTATATTGCTCATATCTCACTATCTTGTCTGCAACCCAGGGGTTAAGTATAGATTTGGGTTAGTCAGATGCACACTTTCTCCTAGCAGATAAATAAATAACGATACTCTAGATTATCTCCTGGGTGAAGTGCCCACTGATATCTATGCACTTGCAGATTATTTCTCTATGTGCATATCTAATATCAACAAGTATTTGTGGCACCGTTGTCGAGAAGAAACACGGTCTGCTGAGGTAACTTTAAGTCATGCTTAATCTTGTATTATACTTTTATCTTTTTCTCTTATCTCATCTTTTCTTTTTTTTCCTTTTCTTTTCTATCCTTATAGATAACCCAAATTCCACACCAATCTATCAACTTCTTGAACCCATCAGTGTAAGCTTAGAAACACTAGAGCCCATGATTCTCACGTCTAGCTATGAGCTACGCCCATGTTTGGTTGCAATAGGTCAAACCCAACCCTTTTCTATAGCTAGAGTCCTATCTTATAATCAAGAAGGTAATATACCCAAGGTCCTATCTTTTGATCAAGTAGGAAATGAACATTTGGCTACACTTAGGGAATCTTTTAATTTTCCTATAAATTTAGGTTGAGACCTAGTCTTACAAGACCCCGTTCTTCTTCAACATCTTTATATGGGTCTTGATAATATACTACCTTTGGAGGAGTTTTCCTTTCTTTATCCATTAGTGTGGTAAGGTTTGTTCTTATTATTAGTGGACACACTCCTTGCACTACCTTCATGATGAAATCCTACACATAGAGAAGGAATCATTCCCCAAACTAGAAGAGGAAGGTTTCATAGCCACTTTGCAAACATTCTGATCCCATGATTCTACTATCCATCCCAAACTAGCAGTACTCCAAAATCCTCTAAGGAAAGAATTAATTCTACCTTTTGAAATTCTTTCTAATGATTATGGGAGGAGTTTTAAACTTCCCGCTTCATAAGAGACCTTTTAGTGCATATAGTTTGAATCTTCAAAAGAGATCTCTTCGAAAGCTTTTCAAATCCAATCCCTTTGAAGGACAATTAGAAAGACTCAAGGATGGCATGTCAAGTGATGCCATAGAAGGAGAGCGAAGCCATTTAGAAGCCACTCTTATCCTCTCCCGTTCTATGCCCACATTAGATATAGAATACAAACCCATCTCTAAACCCATCCATGGCCACTATGGCTTATTCTATGCTCTTTCTCCTAAACCTCCTGATGATTCTAGAAATCCATCTAGATATCACATGCATAGGAATCATCAAGACCATATAGAAGATCGAGAAGAGCAACATCCATGGCTAGAGAGCATTAAAAACCTATGTGCTATTGCCATTGAATGGATGGACAAGGCCTTAGGTAAGATCAATTCAAGAGATGATCCAAGGGAATTATTGGAGATACATGTCGAGTCACCCTTCGAAGTAGAAAATGATAGAGGCTTTAATGAGCTAGGAAGCTACTTCATTAACACCCCATTAGTTTCTTGCTCATATTAAAAATCTCCTAATTCACTTAGTCTCTCTAACATTGCCCCACATGAGATCTTCGACCCCCTCATGCTCCCTGTTCCTAAAGTTTTTGAAAGGGCGTGGTTGTAGACACACATGCTTATCTTAAATATTATAGATCTCATTGTGGTAAATCTTGAGAGTAGTACACTTAGATTGCTGTTGGAAGGGAAACCACTTCACCAAAGTATATTTTGAGGGTTTCCCATGGACAAGCTTAGTGTCCTAAAACAAGCACTATTTAGACCATGACATGAGTGTTCACCTTTCTACTATGATACCCTTGTTAATTGAGCTTAGAATTATAATTGTGAAAATATTCCTTCAGGTACTTTTGTCACTAACCTTTACCAGGTTTGGAGCAAAAGATCTAAGGAGTGAAAAATGCAAGGTATGTCCAACCAATCATTATGCAACATTGGATTACTTTCAACCAATCTAGATCTCTGCAAAAGTCAAGCTTGGGGGATACGCTTCCATAGATACATCTCTTGCCTTGTTGCTACATCATCTTGGTTCTCCCTACCTTTAAGATATGCTCAATTTGTTAAACAATAATCATGCTCTTTCATTATTGTTTGAGTAAAAAATCTATAATGCTTTCATGTCACCTTTGTTTGCTATAGTATGTATAGCCTTTGAAGTATTTTCATATATCTCTTAAATGAAGCATGATGCTTAGTTTAGGAGTGGTGATCTTTCTTCAAAAGGCTTTTAAATTAAGCATGTGCTTAGGTTAAAATGCCTTCTTGAATCAAATTAGACGTGGTGTCTAGGTTGATTTTGGAGATCATAGTATGTTGTAGTAGATATTGGATATTTTGTTGGACTAACCTCTGCAAGAAAAGTTTTAATACCAAAATGGGCAAGTCCTAAGATGAACTCACACTAGAGATGAAGAGAGACACAATAATTTTGCACAAGGGAGACACAACTCACTCGTAGCCAAGAAGAAAGAAGGGTGCCACAAAACATGATCCGCAATCAAAGCACTCACTCCATGGAGTTGCACTCTCTTGTCAACCACTAATTATCAGGAATCAAGAAAAGATTGACAAGAGAAGAGCATGTAAAGATCTGCATTCTCACCTCTGAGGTCGAGAAGATGAGACATGAGGACAAAAGGTCAACTTCTCAAGATGATCCAACCAAGTTCTTCCATATCTCATGCTCCCATCGCTCCACACACTAGTTTGCAATCTTTAAATTCACTATTGCTTTATTTCTATGAGTTTGAATTGATCCATAATGCCTATATTTGGGAATCAAAACATAAGATGGGAAAATAAAATCAATCATTTAGAAAGAAATAATTGTGAATAATAAATGCGCTATTTAAGTATGTTCAAGCAAGCATCTTTTTGTAGCATAAAGAGTGACCCTTAGCTATGTTACAATAATGCCCTTGTCATTACTTGTATATTCCTTTGGTTATGTGTTGTCCACTAATGATTTGTAGACATAAAATAATAAGAGCTAAAGGTGCAAGCACAAATTAGACAGAGAATAAATAATGGCATAAGGTAAGAAAGGAGTACAACAAAGAATACAAGCTATCATGAACAAGACACGTGACTAGCCAAGCAAGAAAAGCTTCCACAAGATGTTACGTAACATCTCTTGGTAAGTGATCATTACTTCCAAAATATCCTCCTTGATTCTGGCATGCACATAGGTAGAGAGCCAAACATGTTTTGAGTTACAACCTCATTTATCCAATCTAATTAACTCAGCATGTTCAGTTCTTTATGCTCATTCATAGCGTCGCTTTCTTGGTCTCTTAGCCTTTAATTCAATGATCCGAAATGTTGTGCATCGTATCCTTAGAAGATAGTCGTAATCATAAAAGTGTTACATAATATGCATAGGTAGACTATCCTTCCTTAAGGTTGAGTAATCTGATCTGCCAAATGTTTTAATGACATATTCTTGCTCATTTTTTAATGCTACCACCCATGCCTAGATAGAGCAAAACACATGAATATCAACTTTATCTTGTTCAATGTGCCTAAGGCTAGAGAATAAAAAAAACTTCTTGGTTATGTTGGTGTTTTCCCACCAACAGAGCCCATGTACTTGATCTCTGCCTTATCTGTATGAGCAGAACACACCTTGAGCAAGGTTAAGGAATCTTCCCTGGTTTCTACAAATGAAGGTCCTAGACATATGAACATGCACAATGAGCGAAGATGCTGCCAGCTCCCACAACTAGTACTTCATACTTCAAACTGGTGGAAGAGCAATGAACATGGGTGATGCCATTTCAAGAAGTGCAACTATTATAGTCTCCACCTTTGGGACTAGATAAAGCACATAAGAAATGAACATGGTAAGAGGTCCTATTCGGAGGACCTAAAACACCGAACATCATGCCAAGAGGTAACTTGGTAGTTATCAATATTATTTTACTTTTTAAGCACTGCATAATTTTCCTTCAGCATATTTACTTTCCCTTAAAATGCTTAATTAGTTGCACATCCATTTTACCATTTCTGCATTAGAAAAAGAAAATAAAGATATGTCATGCATTGCATCTAGAAAATGCTAAGCCCCATGTGAATAATTTTGTGGTGCAATAGCCCACAAAGATATCCACGGTGATGGCATAGCGCTTTCATCTTAGTGCATTCTTTGTATACTATTGGTATTTCTTATGCACAGTTAAAATATGAAGGATTCCGCAAGCGCATTACAAACCATTATAGCATTTTACCAGGAGTATTCCAGGTATCGTTATTTATATTTTACCACTAGGAAAATATGGATAAACATATTGATAGTTCACATCATGTATCTACTAACTAATACACCAACTAGACTAAAGTAGGGGTAAATAATAGATGATAGGAATTATGCATATATAACACACACCGGAGAATTCTATGATAAAAGAGTAGATAGCTAAAGTGAGAGGACAATGGGAGAGTTTAAGATTCCTAAATACTTCTCTATTACTAGGGTTCTATAATAACTAATTCATGGTAGGTAAAGCAATCACACAATAACACTTCGGGACATTGGAACACTAGTTACGGAAAGATGAGAAGGGGACTAGGAAGGTCTAACTACGGTCCTACACACACCAAACGTAACATGGTGGAATACATCGGCCATCAGGGCTGTCACCACCTGGGGCTACCACAACTATATGCTGGACTGGGTGCAATCTCAGCTAACTTATAGTCTAGACACCATGTCTCTACTACAAATTACTACTCTAGTCACAATTAATAACTAGAGCAACTGATGTCGGCGGAGATCCTATGCTAAAGTATAACAACTATACTAACCAATCAAATGTAATGCATAAAAGTAAATAGAGAAGATGAAATATATTAAAGCATAAGTCTTACAAGAATAGATACAAAGAATTACTAGAACTCTAATGACTCCTCCAAAAACTCCTCCAGAACCCGGGCGTAGTGCAGCTCTCCCTAACTCTCAACTAGAACTAATCTACTATATTGGAATGTCTAGCCCTAATTCTCTAGATGTGTGAGGTCATCCATTCGAGGGACGCCTCTACATCTCCATAATAATGTGGTGCCCTTAGAGAGTGGGGTCTGCCTCTTTATTTATAGCCTAGAAAGCCTCCCACCTCTTCTAGACAGGTGATGCGGGACTAATTCTTCCACCATTTGCTCTGTTGGGCTATTATACATCAACTTAGGCCATCCAATCATCCCTCATGTGAGCCCACTCAAGGGAGCAGCTTGGGGCGACTCTCTTGGGCCTCTATCGTGCCATATGAGCCTCTTCTCACGTCATGGGCATTGCTTGGGCGTGGGGCCCATTAGTGGTAATTCTCCTTTATTTGTAAAATTAATATCTTTTCACTACAGACTCCAAATATAGCAAATGATATACCTGTTTTGATTATCTCGATGAGCCCATCGCATTGGTGTAGTCCAAATCATCATTTGACATACTTTTATTTGATGGAAAATTGAATATTCCTACAAAACAAGTGAGAACACCAAAACTTGTGGAACTCGTTAGAATCAAACCCTACAACTATGCTTTGTGATTTACTTTATATTAAATTATGCAATAGTTGATGGTTATATTAAGTACTTAACGACTGTCAACAAGTTCCCCCAAACTTCACCTTTGCTAGTCCCTTTGCAAAGCCTAACTAGTAAACATGGATCAGGAGTTGCTACAATGCCTTCACTCCTCAAAGTACACATGCTTCCAAACTCAAATTCTCCTTTAAATTAGAAAAACTGCTCTAACATTCAAACTCACCTATTTTACCATTAACTATAGAGCTTCTCAACTTTCATGTGGGTCTTGAGTAATTGAAAGATAGAACAATCAAGTCAAGCACTATGTCTCAAATTCTTTACTCAACCAATATTCTAGAGTTTTTGCAAGTTTTCAAAATAAAACTCAGAGCTTAATCATATGACACCCTCCAGTCTCTTAATATGTGGTATTTATGGATCTCACTTGAGGCATTTATGTTGTCATGCCCTCCTACAACTAATGATTGTAGTGGAGCTCAGAGGAGTGGCATTAAACAAGGATGAGCATACTTGCAATTCATATATTGTAAAGTCAAACAATGGATCCAAAGAGAGTCAAGTCATACAATCAAACCAAGATATGCATGTGTATGGAATATGGTGGATAGGTGAATATATGGTGGCTAACCTTAATTCTATATTTGCTCTTTAAAATTAAATCTCTCTCTTAGACTTAGAACTTTCACAAGAAAACATGGGCTATCTTTATTCCTTTTCTCTTTTTTTTCTATTTTTTTCAAGGAGGCGAGTATGTAAGTACCCGTTGTTCTAATCACTTGGACAGTCCATTTTTTTACTCCATCATTTTTTCCAATA
This sequence comes from Sorghum bicolor, assembly GCF_000003195.3. Classification (NCBI taxonomy): domain Eukaryota; kingdom Viridiplantae; phylum Streptophyta; class Magnoliopsida; order Poales; family Poaceae; genus Sorghum; species Sorghum bicolor. Next base: position 32,067,400 of record NC_012877.2, on the reverse strand, counting down.
CATTTTCTTTTGCATAGCCACATGCATTCTTTGAATACAATAAATGATTTAGAGAGATGATAATAACTTATAGCATTTAAATAGGGGTTGTCCTATAGGGTATAGTATATTTTTGGTGTTTACTCCTAGTGTAGAAAAAACAATTTTGAGGTGGATCTGGATGAAAGTGGTATATGATGGTGCTTACTCCCAAGATAGGAGCAATGCAAATGTTGATGGACTGTGAGAATGTGATCTTGATAAATGTAAAAGGAATTAGGAGTTTCCTTAGCCATGCTGGTTTTTATCGTAGGTTTATAAAGATTTTTCATTTATTGCTAGACCTCTTACTCGCTTATTGGCTAAGGATGTTCCTTTTGAATTTGATGATGTGTGTTTGCAAGTTTTTGAAATTCTTAAGAAAGCACTCATCTCGGCACCAACCATTCAACCCCCTGAATGGTCTTTACCTTTTGAAATTATGTGTGTTGCTAGTGATTATGCTGTGGTTGCAGTATTAGGACAAACTAAAGATAAAAAGCATCATGCAATAGCCTATGCTAGCAAAACTTTGACAGGACCTCAACATAATTATTCTACTACTAAAAAAGAGCTCCTAGGTGTTATTTTTGCTATTGATAAATTTAGATCTTACTTAGTGGTAGCTAAAGTAATTATTTATTCTGATCATGCTACTTAAAAATACTTGCTCACTAAGAAAGATGCTAAACCCCATTTGATAAGATGGATTTTATTACTCCAAGAATTTGACTTAGAAATAAAAGATAAAAAGGGAGTAGAACATTATGTTGTCGATCATTTGTCTAGAATGCAATTTGAGAATCCACATGAACTACCCATCGACGACTCACTCTACGACGACTTGCTCTACCGAATCAATATATCTTATCCCTAGTATGCAAATATTGTTAATTTTATGGTTACAGGTTATGTACCACCATGAGGCAACAAAAGGAAGCTAATCTAGGAGAGCCGTTCACACATATGGGATGAACCATACCTCTTCCGAGTATGCTCTTATGGCTTACTCAGAAGGTGTGTGCCAGCTGAAGAAGGAATCAAAATCATTGAAAGATGTCATTCATCACCATATGGTGGTCATTACGGGGCGTTCTGAACACACACAAAGATCGGGCAGTGTGGATTCTTCTAGCCAACAATGTATGAAGATACAAGATAATTTATTCAGAGACGTGGCCCGTTCAAAGACATGGCCATATCAATTCAAGGGATGCTATGCCACTCATCAACAATCTCCAGATAGAGCTCTTTGATGTATGGGGGATTGACAACATGGGGCCATTTCCACCGTTAAAGTAGTATGAGTATATCCCAGTGGTAGTAGACTATGTCTCTAAGTGGGTTGAAGCCATGCCATGCAGGAATGCTGATAGTATGCATTCAAAGAAGATGTTTGAATAAATAATATTTCCAAGATTTAGAATTCCAAGGATAGTGATAAGTGACGGAGGTTCTCACTTCATCGACAAGCTCTTCGAGCAATACTTGTCAAAGCATGGGATACGTCACAACGTTGCTACTCCTTACCATCCTAAGACAAGTGGTCAGGCCGAGACATGAAACAAGCAAATTAAGAATATTCTACAGAAGACAATAAATGAGATGGGGACAGCTTGGATGGACAAGCTTCATGATGCACTCTAGGCATACCGGACAGCATACAAAACACCCATCGGGATGTCACCCTATCAACTTGTCTATGGAAAAACTTGTCACTTACCAGTGGAGCTAGAATTCAAAACTCACTAGGCTATCAAGAGATGGAACATGGACTTGGAAGTAGCTGGAGATAATAGGAAGATGCAACTCTCTAAGCTAGAAGAGTGTAGAGAAAAAGCATATCAAAATTCTAAGATTTACAAAAAAGAGTGTAAAAAGATGGCATGACAAAAGGATCAAGAAGAAGGAGTTCACCCCAGGCGATAAGGTATTACTTTTTAATTCCAGGGTGAAGCTCTTGAGGCATGGAAAACTTCGAAGGAAATGGGAAGGACCGTTCAAGGTGGTAAGCTCATCGTCGCATGGAGCCATCACGCTTTGCAACAACAAAGGTACATTTTTCAAGGTAAATGGTCAACTCCTTAAATTATTTTTAGAGCCCAACAATGAACTAGAGGAAGTAGACATCATTACTTTCTTTCTCAACTGAAATATTTAGGCCTGACCTTTTTATTTTTGAGTTATCAGAGAAAATCAACCTTTTCTAAAATAAGAATATAATTATTAAAGTATACGAAAAAGTTGAGGCAGAGTGGGCTCGAAGGTCGGTTGGCCGCCCAAAATCCTAGGGGCGCCCGCCCCTCCCCCGAAGTCGCCGTCGCCTTTCTCCATTTACTTCTTGAGACCTTCCTTATTGATAAAAAGTGAATCCTTCGATTTTCTTCCGATCCTTCATCATTTTACTTCCAAAAATACTTTTCCAGACCCCTATATAAGCAACCCATGCCCATGGTCTCATCTCATCCCATCATAGCTCTTCTCTACTCTTGCTTAAGAGCTAGCAACATATTTTTACTCAGCAATGGCTAAGAAGAGTTTAGAGAGGAGAATGATCCCCTTTGGGATTGATCTCAACACCATCCCTAGAGAGGAGCCTGAGAGCAAAGTTATCATTACCATAGAGGAGCCTGTCCTGCTAGCCATCGTACCACCGCAACCACGCTGCTATGGACAATATTATTTTGCTTAGCCCATTCACACCAAGCCTCTCCTCTTGGAAGGAGCTCCATCAAAGGGCCCCATTGTTGCTATGCCAGTAGGGACCAACCTCCTACCACCAAAGCGCAACGAGAAGCTATTGGGAGTGAAGACCAACAAGAAGGGGGAGGTCGTCTGCGGCAAATACACAACTGGTGAACGTGCCTACTTTGAGGGGGGTCGCGCTCATCCATTGAAGGTCAAATTCATCCCCCAAAGGAAGCTCCGAAGTCCACCATGGCCACAGGCAAAACTCCATGGAAGCGTTGCAAGTCGATGGCAGACTTGGAGAAGGAGCTAGCTGAGCAGCGCATTATAATATCCTCTCTTGAAGCATGTCAATGTGTCCAAAGTAGATGCATCACTTATGGTGATACAAGAATGGTAACGCTAGAATGTGATTCCACCTCTCTTAAGGAGAGAGCGAAGACTTTAGAGCACCCTAAGAAGTAGGGTCTGTTTATCTTAGCATCTGATAGGGCGAGTGTAAGTTTCATTCTCAATGTGTTTATTTTTTGAAGTTTGCTACTGTAATAATAAGCCCTGCATGAAGATGAATTAAATAATTATTATATATATGTCTTGTTTCTCTATTGTCTCTCTTTTGTCTGCACCATGTTGTGAATGAATGATAATAGGAAACTAGTGTGGGGGAGACACCCAACGATTGAAACGAACGAATTCTCACAAAACGATAACAAAAATGGAGAATACATGACATGAAGACCACGCTCGATGAAGCTGACCCCAAAGGGGCACTGGCCACAGGCGGCCGCCCCACTCATCCTTGGGCGCCCACCCATGGGGGTGAAGCCCCTGGTCTCTGCTTTGAACCACGGTCAAGTATGATTTTTCTAAGTTATAAATTATTATTTTTGCTACTGTTTTGATTCGGAATAAAATATATTTAGTTAAATCACCCTATGCATAAATAATTAAAAGATGTTTTATTCATGACCACAAGATAGACTTATACCACGATAATTCCTAGAAATTCCTGTTGCTGTTGGGAACCTTGATATAGGGACCCCATATTACTTAAGTTGTTGTGGAAAGAGAGATAGTATGAATATGAGAACATGATTTCTGATGTCTAGTCATTTGGAGAATTTTACTTTTCGGAAATCTTAAATGATTAGCTATTACTTCTCCTCTGTAGCAAGAATTAATGTCCTACTAGATCCATGCATGATAGATATAAATTATCTCATAGGCTACTTGCTTTGTATTGAGTTTTGTCAAACCTTATTGACCTATGTCGATAGGATTATCATGCGAATAAGATCAAGATCATGTGAACCCACATATTGTTGGGAATATGCCCTAGAGGTAATCATAGAGATGATGATATTACGATTGTATCCATGACATATATTACGAGTTCAGTGAATATCCATTATAGACAAACTTGTATTGATTAACAATTATGTGAATTGTATGTGAAACTCTTTTACTTGTATGGTTATTCTAAAATTTGTCCCTTATCAGAGTTCATGTAAGGATACACATGAACATTAGATTAGCACATGTATTAGTTGATGACTTTGTTTCACAAGTCATAAACATGGAGATGTCAAACTAATAATGTGGGCACATGTATGACATGGGGCGGGACTGACCCAACACGAGATGTTCTTATAATCTCTTTATACATCATGTACGTTATGTCCTTAGACCTGAGATTGTCGTATGTTCTCAAGATGTGAAACGACCTACTTAGGGACTATTAAACGCTACTCCGTTACAGGGTAGTTATAAAGGTGGTCTTCGGGTTTGTCCGGGAACATGCTATGAGACATAGATGATCAAGATGGAACTTTCCCCTCTCTATGTGAGAGAGATATCACTGGATCACTCATGTGATTGGATCAACAAATGCATGGCCGTGCTTGGGTTAAGTGTAAACCACGAGTTGGACCAAATATCGTGTGGCAAGGGAATAACATGTATATGTATGTAGTGGTTCATCTGATATGATCTTTGCATGTGTATAGGAGTTGTCATGCCTTGCTAGAGGCCTCTGTCAACTATTGGGCGAGTAGGAGTACTCGGCCCATGTCTATATTCACGTGAACCCATAGGGTCGCACGCTTAAGGGGCTAGAAACCTAACTCGGGTTGGACCCGAATTAGACAAAGCTTAGGGTTTCTAATTAGGCCCCCGACTCGGGGCTAATTAGAGGACGCCTATATAAGAGAGGGAGGGGGCGTGGCCAGGGATAATCCCACGCCATCAGGCAACCACCCCGCTCACCCACGCTTGCGCCTTTTCTCCTCGCAGACATAGCAGTCCGGAGGCGCAACGCTTCTTCCCCGCACATGTGGGATATCTCGGAGGTGCTGCATCTAGAGTACAAGGACAAACCGCGGGAGAGGGATTGGTGTGCTGGACGACCATGCAACTGCACGGCACTGCTACTACACGCACAACTACATCGAGTCGCTTCCGCTGCATCTACGCGTCTAGTGGTAATCCTGTGATCTATAACTTGCAGTTGATCCTTGTTTATGAGGTCGAAATTTTTGTTTCCTAGCTAGCGTAGCATCCTCATAATCTTTTCGTGGTATCAGAGCCATTGCTATGTTGTTATAGATTCGATTGGGTACATATAGAGATATGTGCAGTTTTAGATGAGTCTCATGATCTTGGTTCATGGTTTTGCTGTGCTGGTATTGTAACGATCTACTCGTACTGGTTGGAATTCCGCCATCTGAGTTAAGTGATACATGTAAACCTAGTCATGGTGAGATAGAGATCAATCAGATTGATCTAATTGAACCCTAGGTCAAGTGCCGGGCGCATGTGATGCGCCGCGGTAGTAGATGGGATCTACTGCCGGGCGGCGGATTGTGGGGCAAAGTGTTGTTTGGTAAAACAGCCGTAACTTTTGATCCGTAACTCAGATTGAGACGATCTCTAAATGAAAATCATAGAGAAAAAAATTTTACATCCAATTCTCCACCGTGAAACTATGTTCACCGAAATTAGAATTGCGAAAAAAGGCTAGAAAAGTAGAGTTTTTGGCCCTGCAAGTTTAGATGTCCAAATCTGTTAACTCGGTTTTGCAGGGATTCATGACTGGTATAGCCCTTATGTGTATGTGATGCATGTATGTAATAAATTCATGGCTTGCACCTCATGATAATGACAATATGGCTGGAGCCACATAGATATTGTCCACCTGATGTAATGGCCTGCGTGCCAATCTGTGATGATCCTACCCGTGACTATGTAATTTTAATTCACTGCCTTGCGTTAGTGATAGCTAGTCTAGGTGGAATCATTACTGGAGGATGGCGTACATGGATCATGGAGATGGCGATCACCATGATGAATAGATATCTAGAGATGGAGATCCCCAAACTAATAATGGGCTATACCAGGTCATATTTGTGTTAATGTCATTCTCACTATGTTCTACTTTCATATGCGATGATGTTTTTGTCTACATGCGCGCGGTAGTGAAGTAGAACGATCCTGCAGCAATGTTTAAGCTACATGCTTTCCCAAACCTTGCACTGTCATGTGTCTTGTACAATTGATGGTAGGTCTATGAAATTAGGGTGCCACTGGTTTTCCTTGACTAGGCAGGTTCATATCAGATACTTACTGCAAAAGGGTTGGTTTCTTGAACAAGGTCATCCTAACGGTTAGAGACCTTGGAGCATAAGTAGTTGGGTAACACAAGCATAGAGATGCCATCCCAACAACAAGAGTCATATGTGATATGATTAGTAAGGAGTTTCTTACCGCTCTACCTTGTCTACTAGCAGTGATGCTAAAGCTCACTAGTATACTTGTTAGTTGTGGGTCTTGAATTACTAAGTATCAATTCAGGGATATTGATTTTAGTGGGAGTAGATTTTATTTAATATTATTTAATTTATCTTGGATATTTTGTCTTAGTATTTTTCATTACTTTTGTTGTAGATTAATGGCGCCCACCAATCAAACATTTAATGAATGGAACAAACTATGCGGATTGGATCCACAACCTGACAATTGTTCTCAGGGCTGAGAAAAAGGAAGAGATTCTGGACACCCCATTACCAGAAGCACCTGAGGATAATGCATCTGTTGCAGAGAAGAACGCTTACAAGAAAGCATGTGATGCTGATCTTGAAGTTAGTTGCCTCATGCTTGCTTGTATGGAACCTGAGCTGCAGACGCAGTTTGAAAATAATCATGCAGCGTATGATATTAGCATAGCGCTTAATGATATGTTCCAGGCTGAGGCTAGAACTGAAAGGTTCCAAGTCTCAAAACCTTTTGTTGATTGCAAGCTAGCAGAGGGCGCAGCAGTTGGCCCACATGTAATCAAGATGGTTGATTACACTCAGAGGTTGGAGAAGCTAGGCTTCCCAATTGGCCAAGAGTTGGCTACTGATTTCATTCTCTCATCTCTTCCGCCCAGTTATGGAAACTTCATCTCGAACTACCATATGCATGGGGCGGAGAAGGGCTTGAATGAGTTGTGTTGAATGCTGAAAACAGGAGAGGCTGACATCAAGAAGAGTGCAGGCAGTAGCCAAGTGTTGGCTGTCCAAAACAAGCCTAACTTTAAGAGAAAGAAGGGCAATGCTTGGAAGAAGAAAAAGGGCAAGGCTAAGGATGAGATCCATAAGTCAAACCCACCTACACCTAAGGCTGGCCCAGATGCTGATGCTCAGTGCTTTCACTATAAGGGGAAAGGTCACTGGAAGAGAAACTGCAATTTGTACTTGTTGTCCTTGAAGAAGGATGGCGGTGGTAAAGGTAATTCCGCTGCTCATACACTTGTTGTTTATGTTACAGATATTTTCCTCACTAACTCTTATATTAATTATTGGGTATTTGATACCGAATCGGTTGCTCATATTTGCAATACGATGCAGGGAATGATAAGATGTAGAACCGTTGAAAAGGGAGAAGTTGATTTCCGCGTGGGCAATAATGCAAGAGTTGCTGCGTTGAACGGCGGGACGATGCAACTTCATCTACCATCAGGATTTATTTTGGAATTGAATAATTGTTATTTTGTTCCTAGTTTAAGTCGAAACATTGTGTCTCCTTCATGTTTGATGAAGGATGGTTATTCATTTGCGAGCAAAGACAATGGTTGTGTGATCTCTAAGAATGACATATTTGTGCCTTATGCATCCATTGTGAATGGGTTATTTATTTTAAATCCTGATGATGCACCTATCTGTAATGTTTGCTAAAAGGCCTCGGCTTAATGAGTTAAGTCCTACATATTCGTGGCATTGTCGTCTGGGTCATATAAGTGAGAAACTCATTGAAGAGGCTCTGTGATGATGGGCTTTTAACTTCGTTTGATTTTGAATCATACGAGACATGTGAGTCTTGCTTACTAGGAAAGATGACCAAGGCACCTTTCATAGGTTTTCCTGAGAGAGCGTCTAACTTATTGGAACTTGTACATATTGATGTATGTGGACCAATGAGCACGACAGCTAGAGGTGGATTCCAATACTTCATAAATTTCACTGATGATTTTAGTATATATGGATATGTCTATGTTGACGGTCCTTAAGAATCAAATTTAATCATCAAATAAATAAAGAAAAGGATCCAAATGCAACCAACACCCAGACTTAGGGTTTTATCTGACAGAATTCCACGAGTTTTGGTGTTTGTCTATTTCTGCAGGGGGTTATCAAGAAATATGGAGGAAAGGTCCACACGTCAGGTTTACATAGAGATATTAACGTGTGCGGCAATTTTCTATCATCTAGAAGACTCCAGAAGCCACGGGAACGAATGGGAGGGCTAGCGGGCCCGGGGGCAGGGCGCCCGCCCTCCCCCCTAGGGCGCCCGCCCTGTCATCTGGACCAATCAGGCTCCGCCTCGAGAATTATGCTCCACCTCCTTTGAGGATCAAGGAAAACCGTGCGATTAAGGTCGGTTTGATCCGACGGCCCACGTTCATTTGGAAGGGCTATATAAGCAGGACCCCTGGCCCCTGGAGGAGACACCCCTTCATCCCTATTCATTATTCATAGACAGAGCAAAAGCTAAGGTTTGGAGATGAGAGCTCTCATCTCTTCTCTAAATTAGAGTAGATCTAGATAGTAGCGAGATGGAGAGCGAGAGAGGATTGGAGGAGAGGCCGGCCTGTCGGTTCTTCCTCCGGTTGTACTTCGCCATGATCAAGCTCTAATCAAGCTTGCTCATGGGATGACTCTGGTAATCTACTTCTATTTCATTATGCAATTACATTCATGTATGTTCAGGTTCACAACACTTTTGAGTACTTTTAATCTATAGGACCCTATAGGTTAGAGTTGTAGTATAGGTGTAAGCGTTGTGCTTAGACCTAGATTACTTGTGGATATACCATGTCTAGCCGGATCGTGTGGTAGGCCGCGTATGTGACAGCTACGTTGGTCCTCTGTAGTCCACCTCCCGTTAGCAGGACTGGTAGGGTTTATCGGCCTATGGATAAGCATCCTTTGTGGTGTATTCTTATCACATGGTTCGTCCCAGACATAGACATACCCCTTTGAAGTAGAGAAACCATAGTTATCCTCTCTATTCTCCTACCATCGCCCATATACTAGATTGCTCTACTCTCTATTCCCATATTATCACCCATTGTTATCTTACCTTTAATATTGTTCTTATTCAATTCTACCATCTTTCCTATTTACACCTACCTATCTATCTATGTTAAGTTAGAGCGTAGATCAGTTCTCCTATTTCCCTGTGGATACGATAAAACCTTTAACTGGGTAAAAGCTACAACGGTATCCGTGCGCTTGCGGATTTATCTGTGTGCATATAAATACCATAGTACACTCTAGTGCCATGCTGGGGATGACAACCTAGTATTCAAGTGGTGTTAGTAAGTGTCAACAAGCTTTTTTGGCGCTGTTGCCGGGGAAACGGTTGCTGAGTTGACTACGAACTAGCTTAATCATTTTCTAAAATATATATATATATATATCCTTTTATCCTTTGCCTCATATCTGCTATTCTTTCTTCTTATCTAATCCTTGATTTCTGGTCTATCATGAATGCAAACATGTCTATCTATCAGTTTCATAGACCTACGGGCACACATCTCGAACCACCAGAATCTTCAAAGCCTATCATGACATCTAGTTTTGAGATAGACCCCAAATACATAGAATTTGTTCAAAAACAACCTTTCTCAGGAGAAGGTGAGGAAAACCCATACACACACCTAAGAAAGTTTTATTGAGTCTGTGACCTCCTTCATATAAAAGGCATGTCCGATGAGACCCTTAAATGGAAGCTCTCTCCGTTCTCTTTAACAGGAAAAGCTAGACATTGGTATAAACTCAAAGTAGGGAGTGTTCATAGAGATTGGACAGAGTTATATAATAGTTTTCTTTTTAAATATTTTCCAATCTCCAAAGTGGTGGAACTTCGGTGTGAGATTATTTCTTTTAGACAATTGGAAGAAAAATCTCTTGGCAAATCATGGGACCGCTTTATTAATCTTACTCTCACTGGCCCAAAGATTTCCATTCGAGAAGAAGTTCTTCTAATTCACTTTTTTTAGGGCCTTAGTAGGGAAAATAAGCACACCTTGAATACAGGCTCTAGAGGATCCTTCTATCACCTACCTGCTAGTGAAGCTAGGGATTTAATTGATTCATTGAGTGGAAAGTTTCCTAGCATTTATATCCCTGAGAAAGAGAAAGAACCAGATCCTAGACAAGAAGAAGAAGTTTTGATAGCTAGATCACAACCACTTCAATCCCAAACTTTAGCTATCGATGCTAAACCATCAATACCCCAAAATTCTCTAAGGGAGGAAGGAATTCTGACCTTAAATCTTTCAGATACTGATCGTTTAGACTTCTAGTTCCATAAGAGACTTTCAAGCATAGATAATTCAAATCCTTGCAATGATGGTTCTCTTAGAGAATGTCCTGGTTCCTGTTATGAAGAAGTCGAGGATGACATATCAAGTGAAGGAGAGCTAAGCCATATAGAAAATTCTATCTGCTCTCCTTCCATGTTCACAGGTTCTAAATCCATCCTTGACCTTAGAGATCCATCTTATCCCTCTCCTTTCCAGTCTCATGAGGATCCTAGCAATTCACTAAGACAACAAAACCATAGGAGTCATGAAGACCATAAGGATGGCATGTCAAGTAATGCCATACAAGGAGAGCTAAGCCATATAGAAGATTCTATGAGCTCCCCTGTCTTGATCACAAGTTCTAAATGGCTGGAATGTGTAGAATCGATGGACAAGGAAGAATCCTTAATGGATTCTAACCTTGGCTCAATTTCAGATGTTGAGTCTCCAACTCCCCTTGAATATGAGATTCATCCATCTATAGAAGAGGACATAGACGGGACCAATCCAAGAGAAACTCTGAACACTCAGATTAGAGATGAAGATAACATTAATGAGCATGGAATTTATTTCATAGCCACTTCGTTTACTCCTTGCTCGTATGAAACATCTTCCCAATCTATTTGTCTCTCCAACATCGCCACATTTGAGATCTCCAACCGCCTCTTCCTTTCTATTTATAAAAACTTTAAAAGGGCGGTTGTCGATGCATATATCTATAATAAATATTGCAGATCTCGTTGAGTTGATCATGATATAGGTCAGCGTTGGAGGGGAAACCACTTCACCGACATAAATTGATGGTTTCTCAAGGACAAGCTTAGTGTCGTAAAATAAGCATTGATCAGATCGTAACATGAGCTTTTAATTATTTGCAACATTACCTTGTGTATTGAGCATATAAGGATAATTGTAAAAACATTCCTTCGGGTATTCTTGTCACTAACCTTTCCAAGATTAGAGCAAGAAGATCGTATGAATGACAAGCACAAGGTATGTCCAACCAATCATCATACAACATTGAATTAAATTCATCCAAACTTGAATTTTGCAAAATTCAAGCTTGGGGGAGTACTTTACATAAAAACATCCTTTGCCATGTTGCTATGTTGGTTGTCCCTACCTCTGAGACATGCTTAATTTGTTAAATACTAATCACACTACTTCATCTCCACTTGAGTAGATCTCTATAAATGCCATCACGCTACCTTTGTTTATCCTAGTAAGTGTTAGTTTGGAAGTACTGCACATACTTCTATTGGCTTTTAAATTAAGCATGGTGCTTAGGTTAAACAGCCTTCCTTAATCTGATTAGACATGGAGTCTAGTTCGGTTATTGAACTAAAAACTGCTTCTGTAGACATTGGTATATTTTGTCGGACTAACCCCTGCAGAAAAACTTTCAATATCGATTTGGGAAGTCCTGAGATAAACTCACATCGGAGATGAAGAGAGAGATACATGAAATGTAACTGTTGGTGCAAAAGTTGATCTGCAAACACAAATGGCTAATACCCGATTCAAATGTTAAGGCGTGCCAGCCGATTTGACCTTTCTATCGGCAAAGGTGATAACTCGAATACTTTGGTCCCGACAACAGCGATGTGCCCGGATGTCACGGCCAAGACGTATTCACGCGGAACTCGAGAATACGCCGAGCTTAAGTCGACGAATTCCTAAGAACTCGTATGAAAAAGTAAAATATGACGAAGTCGTCGAAAAAGTAGATGCTAGAATATGAGTAAAAACTTGTGTTTGATTGATTGATAGATATCTCATTACAAGGCCCTAGGGTCTACATTTATACCCTGCTCAAAGAGCCACAATCAGACACGACTAGGACTCGAATTCCAAATTAAATAGAATCTGTATTCAAAACGAATCTAAATAACTAAAGAAAACATAAAACTACCCCCTTGTAACCGACCGGGACACCGCCACAGATCAATTGACAACCTCCACGCTTTCCTTCAGAGTCATCGGCAGTCTTCCTGTTATGGCCATCAGCAAACACCAATATTGATCATCGGCAAGAACACGTCACCACCTCTAGACTTAGTCATATTCAATCGTCTCTTCATCGGCAACTATCCTCATCGGCAACTCTTCTGTAGACTAGTTACCGCTGCTCCACCTGCCGATCTATACTCTACAGGTCCCTCGGTACATGTCCAAAATGGTGTCAACACACATGCCCCCCAATTTTGGAGTATAAAATCATTAATGCTCCGAAATTCTCTGCAATAATGATACCTTTCCACAATTAATTCTCCCAATTTGGTAACCGACCGTTTAAATCTGAACAACCTTGGCCCGATTCTCCCGCAGGTTCCTCGAATTCCTCAACCTTCCGAACCGGATCTCTCCACTTTATGCGCCCATCGGCAATATTACAGTTAGAGGGAACTGCCGATGGACCGACCAAGAGATCCCTCACAGTAAAATATCTCCAGATCATGACCGCTTCCTGTCAAATCACCTGCGCAATCCCTTGATTACCGTGCGAACAGTTACCATATCCACGTGGGTACCCTCGGATTTCATGGATACGGCGAAGAGATAAGTCAAATCTGCCCTTGCCCGTTTTGTCCTATAAATACTCCCTTCTTGGGTACTCCTTCTCCATCACATCATTCTATAGCCCTAACTCTGCTTTCCTGGTGGCGACACTGTTCGAGAGCTCCAAGAACTCTAGCAAGAACTTCATCCAACAACCCCCAAGTTTTCGATCTTCTTCTCCGTGGGGCAATGACCGTCAACTTCGTCGTCCCTGAGGTTAGCTTACCCTCCTTCTCTTTTTTTTGTATTCTTGCTGTACCTTTGTCCGTCCGCAATTCCTTTTACTGAATATTCCCCTTTTTTTACTTTTTCTTTCATCCTCACAATCTTTAGGACTTGGCCGACAAGATCGCAATCCATACCGATCAACCCCATCTCCAATGCCTTGGTCCACTAGGAAACTTAGATCCCACCGATCTTATAAACGCAGAGACAAACAGAATCCCCTTTAGAGCTGAGAATTTTTCTCTAGATCTATGGAAAGACGCCTTCCGTTCCTGGCCCAGCCCTACCAAGGGATGGAAGGATTGGTTTCTGAGAGTCAGTAACTCAAATGAGGTCCAATGGGGTGAAAGGAAATTAGATCAGTGCATTAGATTATCTCTGGCCGATATGGAGAAATATGAGTCACTACTGATAGCTGCCTCATACTTTTGGTCAGACACACTCAATGCTTTCGTGTTTGGTCATGGCCCTGCTTCCCCTGCACTTGCAGATGTTCTTATGCTCACCGGTTTAGACATATCCACTGCCGATACCACCCACCTGTTCGACATCAAACTAGTGCTAAGGTGGAAACTCATGCCATCAGTGGTTGGTCAGGTACATTCACAAGTACCGAAGAACATGTCCAGTCAATGCAAAGGAATAGACCACCTTTTTGAATATGTGGCTGGATAAATTTGTATTCTGTGGCCGATCGGCAGGACCAACTTCTGTTTACTTGTCGGCAGCAGAAAGATAAGCCAATGGTGGCCGATTTCCTCTCGGCCGATACCTACTTGGCACTGCTTATCACCTCCCAGAAACTACTACTTGGTCAACCCATCGGCGACTTAGGGGGTCCCTGGTCGTTCATCAATATGTGGCTTAGTCTCCACATGCACAAGCGCCTTGAGTTCGACCTCTTTGCACAGCGCTTCCCCAGGGATATAGCCGAGGATTATGAACTGGATAAAGAAGAATCGGCAACTCGTTCCCCTCTGAACTTTGGCGAAGCTGCCATAGTTTTGCCTGGCACAGGTGGTAACGCAGACCAGGTTAGCCGATTCTTCCAAACTCTGTATGAGGGTCTAACCAGAGAACAGCGGGCATGGATGCCTTATGAAGACCCAGATACCAGATTTCCCTTGACTTTCCACCCCTTCAACGATGCTCTTAACAAGGACCGTGATGTGATGATGGCAACAAGAGCCATAATAGTGAACTTCTTCGGTAGTGGGAAAGCTTCCAATCTGACCTATGAGTTTTATAACCCATTGGCACTGGCTCTCCAACTAGCTTTCGGCCAACTGCCGATTGCACTCTGCTACGTCGATGTGATAAAGCCAAGGGAAACTATCACTAGCCATCTCGAGTGGATCAGAGTAGCCCAACTTCCACCAAATGACAATACAGATGTTGATCTATCGGCTTGGATTCCAGCTCTCTTCATCACTCAGACATACAAACAGTGGTGGGAAGAATGGAAAGAACACCTATTCTGCAGATCGGCTCTCACGTACCATGGCATGATCGACCCCCAATACAAAGTCCCTGATAACACTGTAAGTACATTAATACCGATGCTTCCGTCCCTTCACTGTCTTTTTCAATCGGTAACTCACATTCTTTGTCATATACAGGTCGATGACACACCGCCATTAGTCAGCAAGAGTGGTAAGCCGATTGAGTTCCTTCCATCGGGCCCGATCTCTTTGATTGGTAACAACGCTCCAGCCTTGGCTGCTATAATGCATCGGGGTGTGTGCCTCAAGAAAGTTACCACCAAGTGGACGAAGACATCCCCATCGGTAGCTGCCTCTACCTTAGCACAAGCCTTCAAGGTAAATTTTCGAATTCTTTTATTCATACCGATTTCATTCTTATACCTATCACACTTGTACTCATAAACTTCTTATTGTTGTATCAGCACACCGGTACATCGGCAAAGACCAGAAGTACGACTGCCGATGCCCCCCAGTCCAGTCAACCGAAGAGAAAAGGCTCCAAGAGTACCAGATCACAAGCGAAGCGCCAGAGAACAGCAACGCCTTCTCCTCCCCCAGTATCTCCGATCCCAGTAGAATCATCCCCCCAGATACAACCAGCACCGTCTCCTCCTCAACCACAAGAAGAAACCCAAACAGAAGAACTCCAGCTAGAAGAACCTCAGCTAGAAGTACCTCAGCCAGAAGAAACATCGGCTTATGTACGCGAGCAGACTGCCGATCCAGGAAGCTTAATCATAGCATCGGTAGTTTCCTCGATTCAGACTAGTACTGCACCTCCTCAAGGTAACATACTCATTATTTATTGCCGATGAACCCACTTTTTCCAATTTGTAATTACCTCTATTAATCTTTCAGCTGACATAGTCTCATCAGCAATCCCAGCCGATCAACCTGTGGTTCCATCGGCTTCAACTAGTCAGAGGCGAGAAATAGCTCTGAAGCAAGTAAGTTACCTGATCCTTATTTTTATTGTTATCAGTACTTGATCATAAAATAACTTATTTTGTCTTCTTTTCCAAGAACAGGATTCTCCTGACAGCCTGTTCTCCTTCGCCATCGAGATCTCTGAGGATGAAGGCGAGGAAGCAAGTTCTTCTCGAGCAGTTGGAATCGCATCGGCAGAGATTAGAGCAAAGCTGGCGGATCTGTCAGCCCTTCTCCATCAAGACACAACGCAATTGGTCGATGACTCTGATCCAGCCAAAGTTCTGTTCAAGGCTCTCAGAGGTCAAATACCTGCCGATACCGAGGAGGTTCTTTTTCAGGCTGCACACTTAGAGAGTCGTCAGCTGCAGTATCAAAAGGCTGCCCAACGTCTTGCCGATAGAGCTGCTCACGCTCAGCTCTCACAGGAGATGATGAAAGTGAAGCTCCTTGCCGATGAGAAGCATAAGAGCATCGGCATTCTGAAATCCTCAGGAGATGTACTGAAATAAAAGATCTCTGATCTATCGGCGAGAAGGGAAGCTCTGTTGGCTGAACTCAGGCAAGAGGAAGAAGCTCTGTCCCAAGCTCAACAGGAAGAAAGCCAACTGCCTGAAGCAATCAAGACTCTTGAACAAAAGTGAAACATCCAGGCCCATAAAACACTGCAGATGAAGAAGAAACTGAAGCCAGTGGAAGGCTCTGCCGATGATGATGTGAAGGAAATAGAAGAAGCCAACCAGATCCGTCTGCGCGCCATATCGACGATCCACGCTCTGTTAAACATGTGAACTCTTCATCGGTGGCGTTCTTTGCTTCTTTCTTCTAATCATTTTGGTCCAGCCGATAGGACTGTTATCGGCATCCTTTTAAAACATTAAGTCCGGCCCCAGATACACTTTTAACTCAGGCGATAGGAATGTTATCGGCACTTAAACTTTCATGCATCAAGCCATATGCTAGGGTAATATCTCTTTAAATATTTGCAGTTCAATGCTCTGGGAAATTCAACTCCTTCGAGAGTTTCTAAGATATAGGCGTTGCCAGAAGCAGATCGATTTATCCGATAGGGACCCTCCCAATTGGGAGACCACTTCCCAAATTTTGAACTTTTAGTCCCGATCGGTAAGATTAGTTTCCATACTAAGTCTCCATCGGCAAACTCCTTAGCCTTTACCTTCTTATCATACCATCTGGCAACTCTCTTCTTATTTTCTTCTATACTTATCAAAGCCCTTAGCCGATGCCCTGCTAGATCATCCAACTCGTCTGTCATCAATGTAGTATAATCATCGGCAGTCAATTGATCTTGAAAAGATAGTCGCCTAGACCCAGTTTTAATTTCCCAAGGTAGCACTGCATCATGTCCATACACCAACTGATAAGGTGAAACTTTGGTCGACCCATGACAAGCCATCCGATATGACCATAAAGCTTCATTCAACAACGTATGCCACCTCCTAGGATTTTCTTCAATCTTCCGTTTAATATGTTTGATAATTCCTTTGTTAGATGCTTCGGCCTACCCATTAGCTTGAGCATAATAAGGTGAAGAATTTAATACTTTAATTCTCATACTAATTGCAAACTCATCAAACTCCCCTGATGTAAACATAGTACCCTGATCGATAGTAATTGTTTGAGGAATTCCAAATCGGTAAATAATAAGATCTTTCACAAAATCAATCATATTGGCCGATGTGACTTTCTTCAAAGGAATAGCTTCAACCCACTTGGTGAAATAATCGGTGGCAACCAAGATGAATTTATGTCCTTTACTTGATGGTGGGTAAATTTGGCCGATTAGATCAATAGCCCATCCTCGGAAAGGCCAAGGTTTAATAATGGGATTCATGGCTGATGCGGGTGCCCTTTGAACATTGCCAAACTTCTGACATCCTTGACACCCCTTGAAATATTTAAAGCAATCTTCAAGTATGGTTGGCCAATAATACCCATTCCTCCTAATCATTCATTTCATCTTAAAAGCCGACTGATGTGCACCACAAACTCCTTCATGGATTTCTCCCATTAAACTTCTAGCCTCATCATCGCCTAAGCATTTGAGAAGAATTCCATCAATTGTTCGATAATATAATTCATCTTCGAGGAGCACATACTTGGTGGCTTGAAACCGAACACGTCTCTCAACTTTCTTAGATGGATCCTTTAAATAATCAACGATTTCTTTTCTCCAATCATCGGCACTGATTGCCGATATTGTGTTTAATATGGGCTGATATCCCGAGGCATGCTGAGTCAACCGATTGGCCTCTTCATTATGCAATCGAGGAATAAGCTGTAATCGGAAATCCTTGAATTCCTTTAAGAGTTGCATACTCCTTTCGTAATACGTTATTAAAACCTCACTTCGGCATTCATAACTTCTAGCTAATTGATTTATAACTAGCATAGAATCACCGAAGATTTCGACAGCGTCAGCATGAACCTCTTTTAAGAACTCCAACCCCTTAATTAAAGCTTGATACTCAGCTTGATTATTTGTCGACGTGGCAACAATCGGCAAGGAGAATTCATACTTCCTTCCCTAAGGGGAAATTAACACAATGCCGATTACTGCCCCCCGGTCACACGTGGATCCATCAAAGAAGAACGTCCAAGGCACAATTTCCAAAGTTTCCACTGCACAGCAATGTTGAGTTACAAAATCGGCCATAATCTGACCTTTAACCGCCTTAGCCGATTCGTAACGCAAATCGAATTCCGATAGTGCCAAAATCCATTTACCGATTCTGCCACTCATGATCGGCATAGATAGCATATACCGGACCACATCATCTTTGCATATAACAGTGCATTCAGCCGATAACAAATAGTGCCTAAACTTAATACATGAGAAATATAGATGTTGGGTATGCTTAACATCACTACCAAAAGTAGACAATTCCTAATTCTAGGCCAAGTTGTCATCCCCAGCATGACATGAGAGAAGCGGTATTGAAATATGCAATTGCTCTTCTAAATAAATAATGAATGAGATTTGCAAGTGCACAGATTAATACCGATGTAGCATTTTAACCGGGAAGTATTGCAGGTATCGTTATTTATATTTTTACCACTGGGAAGGGATTAGCAATCATCAATAGTGATTACAGAATAGAATATGAGATTGAGTATCTATCATTGCATATGTAATTGAGAACAATTATCTAACTCTTTCATACAGGGGTAAGTGTCACATAAAAGATATATGAGGTAATGAATAGTGAGAACGATAATTAATCTGATCATAACTAGCCACATAATAAATATGATAAGCACCTCAATTAGATACTCAACTATATAGTCATTAGCATGGAATTAGAACGAACTACAAGAATATTTCCTAAGTTATTCTCAACTATATAGTCTAGCATTATCATAGTTAGTGCAAGCATACTTAGCAATCATTGTGAGACAAGACTACGCCCATGCATAGTGATATTAGCAAGGAATATGAGAAACATAGCAATCACTCCCTTGTAATAATATTGCTCTGCTAGCCCAATACACGAGAGGGGGACTATATAAGAATCAATGAAGCTGTCACTATCACGAAGTACCCCACGATCTGGCATATTGGGTACAATCGCAGATAAATACGGTATAAGCACCACGCCTACACAATATCTATCATTTACCCATGGATCCGATGGATAAACGCTATACGATCCTAAGCATGTATATAGATCCAATCTAACTAAGCCAAGTACATAACTATGATAAACTAAGAACAATATAATCTTTAATATAAGCAAATAGAGCAAAGTCATAAGCAATATATTGAAGTAGAACAAAGTCATATTCATAATATTGAAGAACAAAGATAATTAGAAAGCAATTAGAGGCACAATTAGAGAATTACCAAGAATCCTCTTGACAGATTCGGAAACCAATCGAAGATTGACTCCTTCTAGTTCTAATCCTATGTAGCTATGCTAATCTAGATATCTAATTGATGTGGTGGCTCTAATATTGATCAGGGGCTTCTTCTCCCTTGAGAATAATGAATTAGGGTTGACAGGCTCTCTCCTCCAGGGGCCAGGGGGTCTGGTTTTATAGTCCCTTCAAGTGAATATGGGCCGTTGGATCAAACCGACATAGATTGTATGGTTTAGATTCATCCTTTAGGTCGGTGGAGATCTCCCACGAAGCACAGTCCTGATTGGACTCAGGGAGGGGGCGGGCGCCCAGGGGAATAGGGCGGGCGCCCTGCCTCTGGCCCCGTTTCGTCTCCGCTTCGGTCTCGTGGCTTCTGGAGTCTTCTAGATGTAAGATAATTGCGCGGCTTGTTAATATCTATATGTAATCCCGACGTGTGGGCCTTTCTTCCGTATTTCCTGATACCCCCCTGTAGAAATAGACAAACACCAAAACTCATGGAATTCTGTCAGATAAAACCCTAAGTCTAGATGTTGATTTCATTTGGATCCTTTTCTTTGTTTATTTGATAATTAAATTTGATACTTAAAGACCGTCAACAATAGACACAAACACAACTTCTCAATGGCCGAATACCTGGTCTCAGCATCAATCAATCTTCTGCTCAAATAGTAAATCACACGCTCCTTCCCTTCAAACTCTTGAATCAAAGCCGAACCGATAACCATCCCATCGGTAGATAAATATAATCTGAAGGGTTTTCCTTGCTGAGGTGGAATTAGAACCGGAGGATTTATCAAATAATTCTTGATTTCTTCTAAAGCCAACTGTTGCTCTTTCCCCTATACAAACTATTGATCGGCTCTCAATTTGAGTAAAGGACTGAAAGCACGAATTTTACCAAACAAATTAGATATAAACCTCTTGATAAAATTTACCTTGCTGATCAAGGACTGGAGCTCAGTTTTGTTGGTAGGAGCAACTATTTTGTTAATAGCATCAATGGATCTCCTACTAATTTCAATCCCCCTTTCATGCACCATGAAACCAAGAAATTGTCCTGCCGATACACCAAATGCACATTTGTTAGGGTTCATCTTCAAACCATGCTTCCTTGTACATTCCAACACCTTTTGCAAATCGACAAAATGTTTTGTGAAATCCCCAGACTTAACCACCACATCATCAATATAAATTTCCACCAGCTTGCCGATGAACTCATGAAAGATAAAATTCATAGCCCTCTGATAAGTAGCACCAGCATTTTTCAAGCCAAAGGTCATGACTATCCATTCGAACAACCCAACATGACCAGGACATCTAAATGCAGTCTTTGGAATATCTTCTTTAGCCAAGAATATTTGATTGTATCCTGCATTGCCATCCATAAAGCTGATGATCTGATGCCTAGCCGCAGCATCAACAAGTAGATCGGCAACTGGCATTGGGTAACCATCCATCGGCGTAGCTTTATTAAGATTCCTGAAATCAATGCAAACCCAAAGCTTCCCATTTTTCTTGTAAACTGAAACAACATTGGAAATACACTCGGCATACCGACACTGCCGAATAAATTTAGCTTTGATAAGTTTGGTTATTTCGGCCTTAATATCAGGAAGAATATTAGGATTACATCGGCGAGCTGGCTGTTGATGTGGCCGAAATCCAGACTTGATAGGTAACCGATATTCAACAATCGATCGGTCCAAACCACGCATCTCAGTATAATCCCAAGTAAAGCAATCTTTATATCCCTTTAACAAATCGGTTAACTGCTACTTACACTCAGAATTTAACTTAGCACTAATAAAAGTAGGTCTAGGTTTATCACCACTACCTATATCTACTTCTACAAAATCATCGGCCGATATGAATCCTTGGCCTAATTTTCCATCATCGGCGAACCTATCCATTAAAACTCCTCATACGAACCGACTGCTTGGATCAGTGGAATTTCATAATCGGCAACTTTGAGGAACTCCTTCTCCCAAATTTCTCTCGAGATACACCTAGTTCTTTCATAGGTATCTGCTTCTGCTGATGCAATGACATAAGAAGAATCTGGCGGGACAATCTCAATCTTGTCACCTACCCACTGAACCTAGCATTGGTGCATCATAGACGGGATGCAACAATTGGCATGAATCCAATCTCTCCCTAGCAGCAGATTGTAGGCACCTTTCCCACTAATCACAAAGAAGGCCGTCGGCAAGGTTTTGCTGCCGATGGTCAACTTGACGCATATTGCCCCCTTAACTGGAGACACATTCCCTTCAAAATCTTTTAGCATCATATCGGTCTTGGTCAAATTTTGGTCTCCTTTTCCAAGCTTCCAATAGACTGCATATGGCATGATGTTGATAGCAGCTCCACCATCAATTAATATCTTGGTCATTGGCTGACCATTAACTCTTCCTTTGACAAATAGAGCTTTAAGATGCTGCTTTTCACTGTCGGCAGGCTTTTCAAAGACAGCTGTTGTTGACACCGTTTTTAGACACGTACCCAGGATCGGTGGAGTGTGGATCGGCAAGATAGGGTGACAGTAACTGGTCTACAGGAGAGTTGCCGACGAGGGTCGTTGCCGATGAAGGGACAGCTGAATGTGGCTAAGTCTATGGGTGGTGATGTGTTTGCCGATGATTCAGAAGAGGAACCTAAAGATTACCGATTTGCCTATGGTGGTGTCCCAGTTTGTCACGGGAGGATAGTTTTATGTTTTCCTTAGTCATTTAAATCGTTTTCTATACGGATTCTATTTAATTTGGAATTCGTGTTCTAGTCGTGTCTAATTGTAGCTCTTTGAGCAGGGTTTAAATGTAGACCCTATGGCCTTGTAATCGATAATAATCAATCAATCAAACACAAGTTTTTACTCATATCCCAGCATCTACTTTTTGACGACTTCGTCATATTTTCTCTTTTATTACGAGTTCTTAGGAGTTCATCGACTTAAGCTCGGCGTATTCTCAAGTTCCGCGTGAATACCTCTTGGCCGTGGCATCCGGGCGCATCGCTGTTGTCGGGACCAAAGTATTCGAGTTATCACCTTTGCTGATAGTAAGGTCAAATCGGCTGGCATGCCTTAACGTTTGAATCGGGTATTAGCCCTTTGCGTTTGCAGATCCAGCTTTTGCATCAACACATCTTTTGGCACACCCAGTGGGACTAAAGCCAAGATCAAGATCAACATGTCGACTACCGAATTCGACTTAGAGAACGTCATCCCCGTGACAGAAGCTAGCCTCAAAGATGAGCAGAAGCAAGCTATTGCGAAGGCTATGGAGGATTACAAGCAACAATGTCTCAAGGCCTTCTGCATAAACAGGAGTGGCGAGGTGATCTAGAAGGAAGCACTGTCGGCCCCTCGGCAGGTTACTTTTGATGCCAATCCTGGTAAACTCCAAGACATGGTCGATAGTGCTATCAACCGTGCCTTGATCAACCAAGCTGGTGTGCTGTCCAATACGGTTTTCAATGTCGTGGCTAGAACTTTCAAAGAAGGACAATTGCCACCGAATTATGTGGGCCCTGTCTATCATCAGCCAGGATCGCCAGTGGTTACGGCTCCATCGGCTGCTACGGCCGCTGCAAGCACAGAAACTACTGTTCCTCCAGGCACGCTAGGAGTCTCTAATGCGCAATCTACGCCGATGACGACCAATCCATCAACTTCAGATGGGCAGATCAAGCTTGCTACAGATCTATTGGCATCGGCAATGTCGGGATCGGCCCCTCCTCCTAATTGGTGGGGTTTTGGTATGCCCCTAGAGTTCACGTTGAAGACACCTGGTATATCTCAGACGGCTGATGTGAGAGGCAAGGCTCCTATGGCATCGGCACCTCCAAATATGCCAATGAATCAGAGTCCCCAGTATACTACAACCACTACTGCAAGGCCTTACACTAGGAATTCTCAAGCTCCAACGTTCCAGATGCCTAATGCATCGGCAGATTCAATGCTGACGCAACAGAGGTTTATGACTCAGCCAGGGTATGTCAATTCAATGATGATGCCCAATTACTAGTCATCGGCAGGTCCTGTGCCGATGAATGCTAATAGTGGATGGCCTGAACAGCAAGTCTTTCCACAAATGCCCCAACAGCATTATCAAGCTACAGGGTTTCAACAAGGTCAGATCTACCCTGGGTTCCAGAATCAAGGGTTACCCAACCAGCCAATGAATCTTGGGCAACAGATTGGCGGACAACAGATTGGTGGTCAGCAGTTTGGTGGTCAACAGATCGCTGGTCAGCAGGTTGGTGGACAGATGATTAACACAATGTTCCATGCAGATCGTGCACCACATAGACACGTGGAAGCATATCACCAGATCCCAGATCCGCAACCGCCTCATCGGCAAGATGCCGATGCTTATTGGGCCGATAAGATTGCTGAAGTAATGAGAGACCAATTTGGGATAAAACCCAAAGTTAACACTTACTTTTATCGGACACCATATCCTCCTGCATATGATTTAATCCCGCTTCCAAATCGGTACAAAGTGCCAGATTTTACTAAGTTTTCTGGGCAGGATGATACATCGACCATGGAGCACGTCAACAGGTTCATCATTCAGTGTGGAGAAGCTGCTAACAGGGACAAGTTAAGGGTTTGCTTGTTCTCGTCATCGTTGTCTGGATCGACTTTCACTTAGTTTATATCATTACCTCCCAACTCAGCGATTACTTGGGCCAATCTAGAGAAGCAATTCCACAAATACTTCTTTTCTGGAGTCCATGAGAAGAAGATCACCGATTTGGTCAAATTGAAGCAACGCAATGATGAATCGGTTGAAAGTTTTGTGCAGAGAATACGGGAAGTCAAGAACAAGTGCTATAGTCTGGTTTTGGATGATCGGCAGCTAGCCGATTTGGCTTTCCAGGGTTTGTTGCCACATATCAGGGACAAATATGCATCTCAAGAGTTCGAAAGCTTAAGTCATTTGGTACAAAGAATTTCTGATCAAGATACCTGGCCTTTCGAGCCCAAGAGAGCATGGAACAAAAAGGTGTCGTTTGTGGACGAAGCAGCAAGCTCGGACTCTGATGAGGAGCCAGTCATCGGCTTGGCAGAATGGGCAAAGAATAAGAAGCCGATGTCTTGCCCCTTTGGGCATAAAGAGCCAGAGAAGTTCGCATTTGACATCACTAAAGCCGATAGGATATTTGACTTTCAACTTCAGGAAGGTCAGATCAAGCTGTCACCTAATCATGTGATCCCATCGGCTGAGGAATTGAAAAAGATGAAATATTGCAAGTGGCACAATGCAACTTCTCACGGCACCAATGAGTGCAAAGTTTTCAGGCAACAGCTGCAATCAGCTATAGAATCTGGGAGGATTAAATTCGACAGCTCCAAGACTCAGAATCCGATGAAGATTGATCAACATCCTTTCCCAACAAATATGCTGGATGCTAAGAGAAAGGCCAAGGTCTTAACATCGGAAGCAGCTGAAAGAAGTGCATCGGTAGATCCTCAGCATCACATCACTACTGCCGATGCAAAAGGAAAAGGCTTGATCTAGGATGGAACTAACTCAGGAAGGCCTCCCTGGTCTGGTATTGTCATAACTCATAGAAGACCTCGGGAGACTTGGCAGCAACGTGAGGATCGGTATCGGCGCCAGCAGGAAGATTATCATCGGGAAGAAGAAAGACGCCGACAAGAGTGGAATCGGCACAGGGATCACTGGAATTGCCCGTTCTTCATTCATTGTTGGGAGGAAAATATCAAGCTTCCTACTGTCAGAGACTGTCCGGAATGTAATGGTTATGATCGGTATGACAGATCAAATCGGCAGTATCAGAACAATAATCGCTGGTTTGATGGGCCAATTAGGGGGAGAGCATCGGTTCATGATCGGCTGGGGGGCAGGCTCATCGTGCATGATAGGCTTGGTGACCGAGTTGAATACTTTCCCAAGAACCAAGAAGAACTTGGGGAGATGGCTAATGCACAAGTTCCCGATGGGTTCATATTTTGCAGGGATGCCAATACTTATCAGATGGAGTCAAGGGAAAATCGTCGCCCATCGGTAAGGCAGCGACAACTTCCTCCATGGTGTCTAGGGGGGTTGACTAGAACCCAAAAAAGGAGACTGCAGCGTGAAAGGCGAGAAGAATTGAACAAGGGCGAGAACTCTGGCCATTCTGGGGATCAGCAACAATCAGATCCTAAGGAAAAAGGTCCATCAGCAGATGTCAACATGGTATTTATGCTGCCGATGGAATTCCTTGCACCGTCCAGTGATGATGAGTTGGAGTTTTCCGACCAAATAGCTCAGTTGGCTCTGGATCCGATGACAGCCATCTTCGAGAAGCCTGTCGATGATGGTGGGGCTGCTATCAATATCATGCCATATGCAGTGTATCGGAAACTTGGAAAAGGAGATCAGGATTTGACCAAGACCGATATGATGCTCAAAGACTTTGAGGGCAACGTGTCTCCGGTTAAGGGGGCAATATGCGTTGAGTTGACCATCGGCAGCAAAACCTTGCCGACAACCTTCTTCGTGATCAGTGGAAAAGGTGCTTATAACTTGCTATTGGGAAGAGATTGGATTCATGCCAATTGTTGCATCCCGTCTACAATGCACCAGTGCTTGGTCCAGTGGGTAGGTGACAAGATTGAGATTGTCCCGGGAGATTCTTTCTATGTCATTGCATCGGCAGAGGCGGACACCTACAAAAGAGCTAGGTGCATTTCAGGAGAAGCTTGGGAAAATGATTTTCTCAAAGTTGTCGATTATGAAATTCCACCGATCCAAGCAGTCGGTTCTGATGAAGGTTTTTAATGGATAGGTTCGCCGATGATGGAAAATTAGGCCAGGGATTCACATCGGCCGATGATTTGATAGAAGTAGACATAGGTAGTGGTGATAATCCTAGACCTACTTTTATTAGTGCTAAGTTAGGTTCTGAGTGTAAGCAACAGTTAACTAATTTGTTAAAAGAATATAAAGATTGCTTTGCTTGGGAATATACTGAGATGCCCGGTTTGGACCGATAAATTGTTGAACATCGGTTCCCCATTAAGTCTGGATTTCGGCCACATCAACAGCCAGCTCGCCGATGTAATCCTAATATTCTTCCTGACATCAAGGCTGAAATAACTAAACTTGTCGAGGCTAAATTTATTCGGCAGTGTCGGTATGCCGAGTGGATTTCCAATGTTGTTCTAGTCGACAAGAAAAATGGGAAGCTTCGGGTTTGCATTGATTTCAGGAATCTCAATAAAGCTACGCCGATGGATGGATACCCAATGCCAGTTGCCGATCTGCTAGTTGATGCCGCGGCTGGGCATCGGATCATCAGCTTTATGGATGGCAAGGCAGGATACAATCAAATATTCATGGCTGAAGAAGATATTCCAAAGACTGCATTTAGATGTCCTAGTCATGTTGGGTTGTTTGAATGGATAGTCATGACCTTTGGCTTGAAAAATGCTGGTGCTACTTATCAGAGGGCCATGAATTTTATATTTCATGAGTTCATCGGCAAGCTGGTGGAAATTTATATTGATGATGTGGTGGTTAAGTCTGGAGACTTCACAAAGCATCTTGCCGATTTGCGAAAAGTGTTGGAATGCACAAGGAAGCATGGTTTAAAGATGAATCCCAATAAGTGTGCATTTCTTAGGCCATATTTTATCCGAAGAGGGTATTTCTATTGACCCGTCAAAGGTGCAGGAGGTTCTAGACTGGAAGGCTCCGACTTCGGTGCACGAGGTTCGGAGTTTTCTCGGTCTAGCTGGATATTATCGGCGCTTTATTCCGGACTTCTCCAAAATAGCTAAGCCTATGACCAAGCTACTACAAAAGGATGTGAAGTTTGTGTGGTCCCAGGAGTGTGAAGTCGCTTTCACCATTTTATGCCATTTGCTAACCACCGCTCCTGTTCTGGCACAGCCTGACGTTGAAAAGCCATTTGATGTCTTTTGTGATGCATCTGGCACTGGCCTAGGTTGTGTACATATGCAAGAAGGCCGAGTTATTGCCTATGCTTCTCGGCAGCTGAGGAAACATGAAGGCTTCAATTTATTGCATCCTGTGGTCCTGCACAACATCATAGTCAGCAGCTCTTTAGAAAGTCAAATCATAGAACTCCAAAAGTTTGATCCTGGTATTTTCATATCAAAAGAAAAATGCAAGAACAAGACTCCAAGCATTTCCGGGTAGATGAGAAGGGTGTACTGTGGTTTGACGATCGCCTAGTTGTACCTAAAGACCGTGACCTACGCAACAAAATTTTACATGAAGCTCATTCTTCCATGTTGTCCATTCATCTGAGGAGTAGCAAAATGTACCAAGACTTGAGACCTCGTTTCTGGTGGACCAAAATGAAGAAGGAGATAGCAGCTTATGTTGCTAGGTGTGATACTTGCTGCAGAGTAAAGGCAATTCATCTCAAAAATACAGGTTTATTGCAACCTTTGTCGATTCCAGGATGGAAGTGGGAAGAAATCAGCATGGATTTCACTGTTGGACTTCCCCTTACTCAGAAAGGGCACAATTCCATATGGGTGGTTGTTGACCGTTTGACCAAGTCAGCTCATTTTATTCCTGTACACTCTACATACCGACCATCCGACTATGGTGAGTTGTACTTCTCCCAGATAGTTAAATTGCACGGAGTGCCTCGCACTATTATTTCTGACCGAGGTCCTCAGTTCACTGCTCGCTTTTGGGAGCATCTGCATTCACTCCTTGGTACAAAATTGGTTCGCAGTTCAGCCTATCATCCTCAAACCTCCGGTCCAACTAAGCGTGTGAATCAAATTTTAGAGGATATGTTGAGGGCATGTGTGATATCTTCCAAGGGTGCATGGGAGAAGTGGCTACCGTTAGCTGAATTCTCTTACAATAATAGTTATCAAGAAAGCATCCAAATGGCTCCTTTTGAAGCTTTGTGTGGTCGCAAATGTAGAACTCCTCTAAACTGGGTTGAGCCAGACGAAAGGAGGTACTACGGAATTGACTATGTCAAAGACACGGAAAAGCAAGTTCTCATTATCCAACAACACATGAAAGCCACCCAGGCTAGAAGAAAAGCTATGCTGACCGAAGAATAAAACCAATCGAGTTCGAAGTAGGTGACTTTTGTACCTAAAGGTATCGCCCATGAAGGGAGTGAATCGCTTTGGTGTTAAAAGAAAGCTTGCCCTAGGTATGTGGGTCCCTACCAAATCATCGAGAAAAGTGGCAAGGTAGCTTATAAAGTGCAACTACCTCCCAAGATGAGAGCTATTTTCCCCGTGTTCCACGTGTCTCAACTTAAGAAGTGTCTTCGTGTGCCCGAAGAGAGAGTTGAAACAAGAGATATCAAGTTGCAGTCCGACCTATCCTATGAAGAAAAGCCTGTACAAGTTCTTGATGTCAAGGAACGCGTTACTCGTGGAAGAGTGATCAAGCTCTTTAGAGTTTTGTGGAACCGTCAAAATGAGAGAGATGCCACTTGGGAAAGGGAAGACTATTTACAAGTAACTTATCCCTTATTCTACGAAAAATGGTACATCTTTCAAATCTTGTGTAACAGAACCGTCCAATTTACAAGAATTCAAGTGAATTAGCGACCACGGAGGCAGTCAAGCCGATGGACTTGAACCCATATAAACCCGGTAGTCCGACGAAATCTCAAAAGACCTCGATTCAACCAACATACAACCAAGATCGTACATGATCAAGCATCACCATCACAGATTACAACATTCATCACAGAACATAGTTTTACATCACAACAGAGTTTAAAGAGGTTATTACAAACCATAGCGGTAGCGGAAACAAAGTAGTTTTGAAGCAACACCAACTCAGTTTATAATACATGCCAGTTCCATGGTCAAGTCCCAGCAAAAGCACAACTGAAGATAAAGGAGGTGATCACGCCCATGATCTATTCATCATCCGCAGCTGGGTGATGACAGTTAGCGCAATAGCCGTGATAGATGACATCATCTGCAACAGGGGTAAATAAAACCCTGTGTACGAGAATGTACTCAGCTAGACTTACCCGTCATAAACCAGAAATAAAGTGACACCAAGGAGTATGCAAGGCTGATCTCTGTGGGCTGGTTTGACTCACCTTTTGCATAAAAGCCTTTGTTATAAGTAATTCATTTATCAGATTTCAGCAGCAAGTTCATTACTTAGCAACTATCCACTAGATTAGCACCTGCTCTAAGCATACACTTGAGTCTTTAAGCATTACAATAATAACCATATCTGGATTATCACATAGCCATCAACATTCTCATCATAACCATTAAGTTTATTTAGTGAGGTCTACGTTGCCGCTGCCCAAGTCAAGTTCTCACTATCCGGGAGAGACGGCGATTCGAATCGATTCCTATCCAGCTGGAGGGGTATTCCTAACACTCACCCAAGCATACTTCATGATGGCAGCTCGGATCACCTTTAGCACAACTCCGGACCAATTCGCGGGTCCGTACGGCGCCGCACCCCCAGGGACCGCCAATCTGCCAGGGTCAGGACTCTAACCTGACACCTCGGTCTTACGCCATTGACTCCCCGCACATCCTTACTACCAACCAGGGTGCGCACTTTAACGAGATCGGGGTATCCGGCCGGAGTTGCACTCGTAGGCTTCGCGGTCGGAACGACTTATCCGGCCAACTATGTGATAGGCATGCGTTCAACATGACACGGGGACGTACAGCGATTCGGTCCTTAAACGACACAGACGGGGATAGATTCACACCCAAGACCTCCATGCCTTGTTGCTGCACTATCATCATCCCGCCCGGTCTCAAGTTCATTATTAGCTTATGGTTCATTCCACGATAGCAAATATAGCCAACCGTGATCATCATCCACCTAACTCTCGCAGGTGACAGGAAATCACCCGGCTTCTACCGAGCTAAGCATGGCTAAGCATTACTTCGATCCTAGACCTACTTTGGTAATGTTTAAGGTGGACAAGGTAGTCATTATGCAGCAAGGGTGTCATATCAACGCCTACCACTTAATGCAACAATATATAACCATAGTCACTTGACAGCTGAACATGATAATAAAATAGTAGGAGGCTTATAATGCTCCGAGGCTTGCCTTCAATGTAGGTAGAGGGACGGTGGTCAGGGCACTCTAGCAAATCCTCCTCCTCCTCAGCTCCTTGAGGCAGCTCCCCTTGCTGTCCTTCCGGCTCCGGCAACTCGAACTCCAGCACCGTTACTCCCTTGGGTACACCTATGTATGCATGACAAGGAGATGAATATAGAGAATGCACATATGATGTATGATGCCAAGA
Organism: Sorghum bicolor; assembly: GCF_000003195.3. Lineage (NCBI taxonomy): Eukaryota > Viridiplantae > Streptophyta > Magnoliopsida > Poales > Poaceae > Sorghum > Sorghum bicolor. The sequence continues at coordinate 32,036,506 of NC_012877.2, read as the reverse complement.
TGGGGAGCCAAAGAGACATAAAACAAGGCGTAACATGAGTATAAACTTCGCAGATTAATTGAATCATGGAATAACAAGTAAGTGCACACTTCTTCTCTGTTAGAGAGACTAAATAGATAAGTTAACGAATTCTAGTTACTCCTACTCAGCCACTGGTTTAGTAAACAAACCAACCAGTCACAAGTTTCAGCCATAACTCAAGCATCTTTTAACCAAACTAAGAAAGTAAGTACTTTCTGGAAAGCTTAGCAAATTGTCTACAATTCACTTTTAGACATCAAAGTATGATTCCCAACCGAAATATGCTAAAACATACAAAGTTTACTGGCTGCTCTGGAAATTCCAGAGAGCAAGCACTTTGCAGCAACTACTTGCAACATGCATAACTTTCAAACTACTCAACTAAATGTCATGAAATTTGGACACGAAGTAGATCAGTAAGTTAGCTACAAGTTTGTTGTAGACAAGTTTCCCAGAAAACACAATCTTCAAATAGTTCTTAATCAATTGCTATCAGCTGTACAGAAATGCTCTAGGAAAGGCAAAAATAGCTAAAATAATATTTTGCACATATTAAGAATGTATCAAAGGAACAACCCAATTGCACCAGTAGATAGAACATATCTAAGAAACACCAGAAAACATCATGGCAAGGTCTAAAACTATTTCTATCATCACCTTTTCCATTTATTTAATTATTAATGTGATTTAATGAACATATACTCCAAGTGTTCCAAAAATCCTAAGAAAATTACAGCAAGCTACATATGCTAACATAAGATCACTGTAAAATTTTCAGAACATTTTCATATACATATTGTGAGATACAAAAATAACAAGCTAACAAAGGCATGCAAGGCATAAATGTAAAACCCTATCAAAAAGTGTCAAACCACAGATTTCAGATTTTTCCTTACTTTGTCTACTCATAAGTACAACACTCAGCAAGTTTCACCTCAAAAAGGGCTATAACCTATTTATTAAAAATATCATAAGAAGCTCCTATTAAAGCAAGAATTATTTTTAACTTCTTAACCAGGCTTCCAAAAATCCTGAAAAATTTATCAGAGCCTATTCATAACATAAGTAACAACTCCCTAAATTTGCATGGCCAGCAGATCAACAGATCTCAAGATATAACTACCCACTGAAAATCCAAGATTAATTTATATCTTTTTATTTCTGCAAAAACATGGCATGTTTCATATTTTTATTAAAAACTAGACTTATGCTGGAACCTAACAAAATTGGAATCACCACATTTGGATCTTTAAACTCCAGATATGAATTTTACAAAAACAGCACAGGATCTGTAACAACAGTGACCCAGAGGGAGTGAACCGAGAGACTGACATCCGGGACCCACGCGTCAGTGAGACGGGGACAGGGGAGATGCTCGTCGCCGGCGAAGCTCGACGACGACGAGGTCTCGGCCGGATCTAAGGGCATCTACGTGTCCCTCTCATCAAGGCGACTCTGTTGACCTACTTTACGCGCGCTCTACTGGACTCTAGGGTGCTCGCCGTCGCGAATGGCGGAGCGGCGGCGCTGCGCGGCGATACGCCGGCGGATCCAGGCAATGGCGACGCGGTAGAGGTTGCGGACGAGCAAGAGCAGCTCAAGGCGAAGCTATAGGAAGAAGAATCACGGCCAGAGGTGAACCAGAGAGGTCTGGCCACGTTGCCGGTGATCCCTGTGAACTCCGGCGAGGTGAAGCTCGCGACGGAGATGACAATGTGACCTCACCGGTGCTCGGCTAAGGGAATGGAGTGGACGTCGAGGTAGAGGACGTCGAGGCGGAGCTCTGGGTGGGCTGGCTTGGCCGGAGACGCGGTGAAACGGCCGGAAGGGCTCGCCGAAGCGCGGCGGAGCTCCCTGAGGCGACGGCGGAGCGGAATTGGAGGCACTGAGCGAGTGGAGAGCGCGTCTGAGGCGTCCACTCAGTGCGTGGCGACTTGGAGACGCCGTGGGAGCTGACAGGCGGGGTCGTCGACGGCGTACGGCCGACACCTAGCCAGACACGCGGCGGCGGACGGTTTCTGACGAAACTGAATCACGCGATTCAGTCGTCGCCAACAGTGACTGAAACCCGAACTTTGTCAACGTTTTACTCTCAGCTCGATCGATGGTTTTGGCTAGGATTTGATCCTCTGGACAGAGCTACACGAGCTCTACAACTTTGATTACAAGATCAAAGTCTAACTCGGTCTGGATTTCAAACTACAAGGCTCCCAATCACCCTTGGTCGAAACTGCGTGATCCAACACTTAGCCAAATTCGGCTAAGTATGAAATCAGCCCTGATTTTTGGCTTGTGAGCAATTTTTGGATGTGTTCTATGCTTTTTCATAAAAAGTCAACAGCATAACTTTTGTAGCTTATGAAATTCTATACAACTTTGTTTCAGGTGTCAAAGACATGCAAGGTCTCTAACACCAGTTTCATAAAACATCTTTGAAAGGAGGTCTAATGGGTCAATTATGCCATTCTAGGTTTAACCCTAACCTAGGGGCATTTTTGGCCAAAACCCTCCACATGAACTTTGTTCCAAATGATATTCTAAACATGATTGAAGTATTTTGGAAGGCAATGTACACTTGTTTGCATTGGTTACTCCTTATAGTAACTCAATTCAAGTCACACAAGCAATTCAATCATACATGGTATACATAAGATGACATGTGATCATGATAGATGCTTATGAATGAGCATGATGATGCTTGTGTTGATGCAATGCTCATGGTTAACATGCAAGCTAACACTAGGAGTGTTACAGCCCTCCCCCTTACAAAAATCACGTCCCGAGATTTGAAAGACGTACCATTTTTCGTAGAATGAGGGATAAGTTACTTGTAAATAGTCTTCCCTTTCCCAAGTGGCATCTCTCTCATTTTGACGGTTCCACAAAACTCTAAAAAGTTTGATCACCTTCCCACGAGTAACTCGTTCTTTGACATCAAGAACTTGTACCGGCTTTTCTTCATAGGGTAGGTCTGACTGCAACTTGATATCTCTTGATTCAACTCTCTCTTCGGGCACCCGAAGACACTTCTTAAGTTGAGACACGTGGAATACAGGGAAAATAGCTCTCATTTCCAGAGGTAGTTGTACTTTGTAAGCTACCTTGCCACTCTTCTCAATGATTTGGTAGGGACCTACATATCTAGGGGCAAGCTTTCTTTTAACGCCGAAGCGATTCACTCCTTTCATGGGTGATACTTTTATGTACACAAAGTCACCTATTTCGAATTCAATTGGCTTTCTTCTTCGGTCAGCATAGCTTTTCTGCCTAGCTTGGGCAGCTCTCATGTGTTGTTGGATAACGAGAACTTGCTTTTCGGCTTCCTTGACAAAGTCGATTCCGTAGTATCTCCTTTCGCCGGGTTCGACCCAGTTTAGAGGAGTTCTACATTTGCGGCCATACAAAGCTTCGAAAGGGGCCATTTGGATACTCTCTTGATAACTATTGTTGTACGAGAATTCAGCTAAGGGTAGCCATTTCTCCCATGCACCCTTGGAACATATAACACATGCCCTTAACATATCTTCTAGAATTTGATTCACACGCTCAGTCTGACCGGAGGTTTGAGGATGATAGGCTGAACTGCGAACCAACTTTGTACCAAGGAGTGAATGCAGATGCTCCCAAAAGCGAGCAGTGAACTGAGGACCTCTATCAGAAATAATAGTGCGAGGCACTCCGTGCAATTTAACTATCTGAGAGAAGTACAACTCAGCATAGTCAGATGGACAGTATGTAGAGTGTACGGGAATAAAATGTGCTGACTTGGTCAAACAGTCAACAACCACCCATATGGAATTGTGTCCTTTTTGCGTAAGGGGAAGTCCAACAATGAAATCCATGCTGATTTCTTCCCACTTCCAACCTGGAATTGACAATGGTTGCAATAAACCTGCAGGTTTTAGGTGAACTGCTTTTACTCTGCAGCAAGTATCACACCTAGCAACATAAGCTGCTATCTCTTTCTTCATTTTGGTCCACCAGAAGCGAGGTCTCAAGTCTTGGTACATTTTGCTACTACCCGGATGAATGGACAATTTGGAAGCATGAGCTTGTTCTAAAATTTTGTTGCGTAGGTCACGGTCTTTGGGTACAACTAGTCGATCGTCAAACCACAGTACACCCTTCTCATCTACTCGGAAATGCTTGGTGTCTTGCTCTTGCATTTTTCTCTTGATATGAAAAATACCAGGATCAGATTTTTGGAGCTCTATGATTTGACTTTCTAATGAGCAACTGACTATAATGTTGTGCAAGACCACAGGATGCAATAAATTGAAGCCTTCCTCTAGGAGAGGTCTAACATGTTGTTTCCGGCTGAGAGCATCGGCTACAACATTGGCTTTGCCTGGATGATAGTGCACTTCTAAATTGTAGTCTTTTATCAATTCCAGCCATCTTCTTTGTCTCATATTTAACTCGGGCTGAGTGAATATATATTTGAGGCTCTTATGGTCAGTGTAAATGTGACAAAGGTTACCCAACAGATAATGTCTCCAGAGCTTCAAAGCATGTACAACTGCTGCTAACTCTAGGTCATGAGTAGGGTAGTTGGCTTCATGTTTCCTCAGCTGCCGAGAAGCATAGGCAATAACTCGGCCTTCTTGCATAAGTACACAACCTAGGCCAGTGCCAGATGCATCACAAAAGACATCAAATGGCTTTTCAATGTTAGGCTGTGCCAGAACAGGAGCGGTGGTCAGCAAATGGCGTAAAGTGGTGAAAGCAACTTCACACTCCTCGGACCACACAAACTTCACATCTTTTTGCAGTAGCTTGGTCATAGGCTTAGCTATTTTGGAAAAGTCTGGAATAAAGCGCCGATAATATCTAGCTAGACCGAGAAAACTCCGGACTTCGTGCACTGAAGTCGGGGCCTTCCAGTCTAGAACCTCTTGCACCTTTGACGGGTCAACAGAAATACCCTCTTCGGATAAAATATGGCCTAGGAAAGGCACTTTCTTCAGCCAAAACTCGCACTTGCTGAACTTGGCATAAAGCTGATGTTCTCGCAATCTAGTGAGTACAATCCGAAGGTGCTCCTCATGTTCTTGTGCATTTTCAGAGTATACCAATATATCATCGATGAACACCACCACAAACTTATCCAGTTCAGGCATGAACACCGAATTCATCAGGTACATGAAATGAGCAGGGGCATTAGTCAGACCAAAGGACATGACTAAATACTCATACAACCCATACCTGGTAGAGAAAGCCGTTTTAGGAATGTCTTCAGGTCGGATCTTGATTTGATGATACCTAGATCTCAGATCAATTTTGGAGAATACTTTGGCCTTGGCTAATTGATCAAACAGAATATCAATGCGAGGCAATGGATACTTGTTTTTAATGGTCACGACATTCAGCGGACGATAGTCTACACACATACGTAGAGACTTGTCCTTCTTCTTGACAAAGAGAGCCGGACAACCCTATGGAGAAGAACTAGGCCGAATAAGACCTTTCTCTAGGAGTTCTTGCAATTGCTTTTTCAACTCTGCCAATTCATTGGGTCGCATTCGGTATGGCCTTCTAGAGATAGGTGCGGTACTCGGAATTAGATCAATTTTAAACTCGATGTCCCTGTCCGGTGGCAACCCGGGCAGATCCTCTGGAAAGACATCCGGAATCTCTGCCAAAGTGAGTGGTCGAATGGCATTGGCAGCATGACGAATGTCATCATTCTTGGGAAGCTGGACTAAGAAGGCTTCTTTGCTATCAGGCTCCCGCAACATGACTACTCTTGTGGAGGTATCTATTAACACCCCATGCCTGCTCATCCAATTCATTCCCAGAATAACATCTATCCCTAGGCCTGGCAGTCCGACTAAATCTGCTGCATAATTACGCCCTTCTATGGCAATATGAACATCCCTCACTACTTGATTCGTAGCAATTTGATTACCAGCAGCACTAATGCAAAATTTTCCACTATCAAGGTCAATGACATGTTGCCCATGCTTAGATGCGAATGCTTGACTCATAAATGAATGCGAAGCTCCAGAATCAAACAAGACAACTGCAGGGTGTTGATTTACAAGGAACATACCAGCAGTGACTGCTTCACCTTCCGGGATTTCTTCAACCGTGGTGTAGTGCACACGACCAATACGGTTATTGCCTCCAGCCGCAACATTTCTCTTAGGATAAGGGCAATCTCTCGCCCAATGACCAACTTGTTTGCAATTGAAGCAGGGGCGGTTATCTGGAGGATTTTTGGGACCTCCCTGACTCGTGGCACCCCTTGGGAGAGCAACTGTGAAGGACTTGCGAACTCCTGTCTTCACATTAGACTTTTTCTGCGGCGGTCTGTACCTTGTCACAGCATTGGGTGGGCGATAGGCCGGCTTACTTGCCACTGGAGCCTTGGACTATGAAGCACCTGCCTCATAGGCCCTCTTGCGGTTCTTGGACGCGGCATACACAGCATTGGAGTTCTCTTGAGTCAATGCATCACTCACAAACTCATTAAAGGTGGTACTCTTGTTACCAGCCATGTTCTTGGACAACTTGGGTCCCAACCCTCTCTTGAAACTAGCGAGCTTCTTGACTTCGGTGTCAACCATCTCAGGAGCATAGCGAGACAAGTTATTAAAAGCATGAAGATACTCAGTTAAGCTTCTAGTGCCTTGCGTCAGGTTCATGAACTCGGTATGCTTGATAGTCATTAAGCCTTGTGGGATATAAGTGTTCCTGAAAGCAGTTTGGAACTGGTCCCAGGTTACAACAGCATTGGCGGGCAAGCTAGTCCTGTAATGACTCCACCAAACACCTGCTTTGCCCTCCTACTGGTGGGCTGCATATTCCGCCTTTAGCTCTTCAGTTAACCTTAGCAAACAGAATTTCTGTTCAAGGGTGTTGATCCAGTCATCAGCTTCTAGAGGTTCAACAGCCTCCTTGAAAAGCGGCGGCTTGGTATCCTTGAAATCCTTGAAACTGCTGTACTGATTTGCCTCTCCGTCTTGGCGGGCATGGCGACCACCCCGGTTCTGCTGCGCCATAGTTTGCATTGCCTCATTGAGCATTCGCTGGCCCTCAACAAGAGCTGCCAACAGCTCAGTCGGCGTAGGCGGGGGAGGAGGTGGTGGTGGCGGCACCTCGTTGTGACCGGAGCGAGTATTGTGAGCCATCTGCACAAGGCATACCAAGCGATTGTTTCAGGCGACAGATATAATTGTCATGAACTTCAATTGCTGCCATACGGAATTTAATGAAGTAAATTCACATAAATTGAGCCACAATAATCCATGTACAATAAGAAAATATCTTCCATGACACTTGGTTATTCTCGCGATCAATCACAACCACAATTTCTCAAAGATTAAAGACATTGCAGAGAATTAGTTAGGCTCAACATAAAACATGGAGCATCACAAATAAGTGCATAGGGTTACATAGAGTCATTGCCACAACTTAAGGGTTTACAGGAGGGGCACCATGGCCAAATACATAGAGTCTCAACTAAATTTCAGATTACATGTCCATTACACACAAAGAGATGGAACTGATACATGATCATGGAATTAGTGCTAAGTTACATATCTTCCTCAGATTCTCCATTAGAGATGATGCCATCACCCTGATCTTCCTCACTAAGAGCTTCTTCATGATTAAAAGGGGCTGGTTGTGGGATAGGATTTATGATATTATTTAAGTGATGGACATCTAACTGCAGCTCAGCAATCGTAGTAATCAGCTCTTCCTCTCTCATTTCAGCATGGAACAAGGCTCTAACTCTAGCAGCTTCTCTATTTTAGGCCAAGCACATAGCCTCATCTCTCTCTTTAGTCATTTGCATCATGCGGGCTTGTGCTTCATTGCGCTCTCTAACTGCGTTTACAACTTGATTGCGGCGGGCTTGCAAAGCTGTATGATAGTTTTGGATTTCAGCTTGGGCATCCATAAAAGCCTTGCGGTGCTTACGCACGCGCTTGCGCAGCTTGCGCTGCCCAACTTGTGCTTGTTGAAGCGCTAGCATGGCATCTATGTAGGTGTCCTGGCGCACATAGTACAGCTTAAGTACTGCTAGCATGGCGCTCATGGCAGGGCTAGAGCTATATCCTAGCAAGATTTCTCTCGTCTCTAAGGACTCATTCCCTATCTGGGACACAAATGTGTCAGTCACACTCACTCTGGGAACGGATCCCGCTGGGCCATTCACTAGCTCATCACCATGCTCTTGCAAATCTCTAGCAAAACCTCCAGGGCTGCTACTTGGGCACCCTCCCAAGGAGTTTGGCCATCACAGTCAACTACCCAACCTAGCCACTGTGGGTTATTTGGACAAGGGGAACTGTAATTTGGACATCTACCCAAGGTAAGGCCCCTGCATGCTCAGACTCGGTCCAAGTGTACTTAGGTGGTTCTTCATATCCAACTGAACTCAGCACCCTCCACAACAAAGTAGGAGTGCCAAACATGTCCAGGAAAGTCTCACTTGCGTGCGGGGCTGCCATCTATAGAAAGACCACATTTGAGTACGGGAGATTAATTACAAGGAGAGATGAAGAAATATATTTTCAGAATTTAATACCCAAGTAGTGCATAAAGAATATATGAATGATTCATGATGCATGCACGTTCCATACGTCCTTTCCAAACCTAGAAGAAAGTTCTAACGGTATAGTCGGTGGCATACATACATGCACTCTTTATACGCAACTACACGGTCTACACGTTTCGTTGTTTGGGTACCTGCAGAAGATTTCATTTCAGCCCAGCCCCACAATAGTATAAGTGCAGAAATGTAGTTCCAAACATCAGCAATCAAGCTAGGTACCCCGATATATATTCCCAAACATATATCGCAGCACACTACCCATTTTGGATACATCCACCTATACATCAAATATGTATACATGGCTGCACCTACTACCCACAATTAAGTACCTTCATATATACATATGTGAAACATGTAAATATTCCAGTAACCACAGCTAACACTACCCTAGACCGATGGTTAGACGGTCATGCTCTCACAGCTCACACTTACCGTAGCGTTGAGGCATATAGATCCATGCATTACCACTCAAGCAAGTGGCATCCATACAATTTCACGCCGTATGGACGACGAAAGAAAACAAACAAGCTTACCATGGTGTAGAGGTATGTGATCCATTCATTACCACTTAAGTAAGCAGTATCTATATAATTACACGTCGTATGGACGACGAAAGGAAAAACTCCCACGTTAGTAATATTAAGCCACCTAGAAGTCCTTATATGGGCATAAAGGGTATGACCACTGGCATGGTATAAGTTATCAAAACATTTTTAAAACAGTCCTACATATAGCCTAATTTTGCCAAATTAGCTTGGAAAAACCAAATTCATTTGTTTTTAAATACATCTATGATGGTTAAATGCTTAATCTTGCTCCGATACCAGCTGTAACAGAACCGTCCAATTTATAAGAATTCAAGTGAATTAGCGACCACGGAGGTAGTCAAGCCGATGGACTTGAACCCATATAAACCCGGTAGTCCAACGAAATCTCAAAAGACCTCGATTCAACCAACATACAACCAAGATCGTACATGATCAAGCATCACCATCACAGATTACAACATTCATCACAGAACATAGTTTTACATCACATCAGAGTTTAAAGAGGTTATTACAAACCATAGCGGTAGCGGAAACAAAGTAGTTTTGAAGCAACACCAACTCAGTTTATAATACATGCCAGTTCCATGGTCAAGTCCCAGCAAAAGCACAACTGAAGATAAAGGAGGTGATCACGCCCATGATCTATTCATCATCCGCAGCTGAGTGATGACAGTTAGCGCAATAGCCGTGATAGACGACATCATCTGCAACAGGGGTAAATAAAACCCTGAGTACGAGAATGTACTCAGCTAGACTTACCCGTCATAAACTAGAAATAAAGTGACACCAAGGAGTATGCAAGGCTGATCTTTGTGGGCTGGTTTGACTCACCTTTTGCATAAAAGCCTTTGTTATAAGTAATTCATTTATCAGATTTCAGCAGCAAGTTCATTACTTAGCAACTATCCACTAGATTAGCACCTGCTCTAAGCATACACTTGAGTCTTTAAGCATTACAATAATAACCATATCCGAATTATCACATAGCCATCAACATTCTCATCATAACCATTAAGTTTATTTAGTGAGGTCTACGTTGCCGCTGCCCAAGTCAAGTTCTCACTATCCGGGAGAGACGGCGATTCGAATCGATTCCTATCTAGCTGGAGGGGTATTCCTAACACTCACCCAAGCATACTTCATGACGGCAGCTCGGATCACCTTTAGCACAACTCCGGACCAATTCGCGGGTCCGTACGGCGCCGCACCCCCAGGGACCGCCAATCTGCCAGGGTCAGGAATCTAACCTGACACCTCGGTCTTATGTCATTGACTCCCCGCACATCCTTACTACCAACCGGGGTGCGCACTTTAACCAGATCGGGGTATCCGGCCGGAGTTGCACTCGTAGGCTTCACGGTCGGAACGACTTATCCGGCCAACTAAGTGATAGGCATGCGTTCAACATGACACGGGGACGTACAGCGATTCGGTCTTTAAACGACACAGACGGGGATAGATTCACACCCAAGACCTCCATGTCTTGTTGCTGCACTATCATCATCCCGCCCGGTCTCAAGTTCATTATTAGCTTATGGTTCATTCCACGATAGCAAATATAGCCAACCGTGATCATCATCCACCTAACTCTCGCAGGTGACAGGAAATCACCCGGCTTCTACCGAGCTAAGCATGGCTAAGCATTACTTTGATCCTGGACCTACTTTGGTAATGTTTAAGGTGGACAAGGTAGTCATTATGCAGCAAGGGTGTCATATCAACGCCTACCACTTAATGCAACAATATATAACCATAGTCACTTGATAGCTGAACATGATAATAAAATAGTAGGAGGCTTATAATGCTCCGTGGCTTGCCTTCAAAGTAGGTAGAGGGACGGTGGTCAGGGCACTCCGGCAAATCCTCCTCCTCCTCAGCTCCTTGAGGCAGCTCCCCTTGCTGTCCTTCCGGCTCCGGCAACTCGAACTCCAGCACTGTTACTCCCTTGGGTACACCTATGTATGCATGACAAGGAGATGAATATAGAGAATGCACATATGATGTATGATGCCAAGATGGGGAGCCAAAGAGACATAAAACAAGGCGTAACATGAGTATAAACTTCGCAGATTAATTGAATCATGGAATAACAAGTAAGTGCACACTTCTTCTCTGTTAGAGAGACTAAATAGACAAGTTAACGAATTCTAGTTACTCCTACTCAGCCACTGGTTTAGTAAACAAACCAACCAGTCACAAGTTTCAGCCATAACTCAAGCATCTTTTAACCAAACTAAGAAAGTAAGTACTTTCTGGAAAGCTTAGCAAATTGTCTACAATTCACTTTTAGACATCCCAGTATGATTCGCAACCGAAATATGCTAAAACATACAAAGTTTACTGGCTGCTCTGAAAATTCCAGAGAGCAAGCACTTTGCAGCAACTACTTGAAACATGCATAACTTTCAAACTACTCAACTAAATGTCATGAAATTTGGACACTAAGTAGATCAGTAAGTTAGCTACAAGTTTATTGTAGACAAGTTTCTCAGAAAACACAATCTTCAAATAGTTCTTAATCAATTGCTATCAGTTGTACAGAAATGCTCTAGGAAAGGCAAAAATAGCTAAAATAATATTTTGCACATATTAAGAATGTATCAAAGGAACAACCCAATTGCACCAGTAGATAGAACATATCTAAGAAATACCAGAAAACATCATAGCAAGGTCTAAAACTATTTCTATCATCACCTTTTCCATTTATTTAATTATTAATGTGATTTAATGAACATATACTCCAATTGTTCCAAAAATCCTACGAAAATTACAGCAAGCTACTTATGCTAAGATAAGATCACTGTAATATTTTCAGAACATTTGCACATACATATTGTGAGATACAAAAATAACAAGCTAACAAAGCCATGCAAGGCATAAATGTAAAACCCTATCAAAAAGTGTCAAACCACAGATTTTAGATTTTTCCTTGCTTTGTCTACTCATAAGTACAACATTCAGCAAGTTTCACCTCAAAAGGGGCTATAACCTATTTATTAAAAATATCATAAAAAGCTCCTATTAAAGCAAGAATTATTTTTAACTTCTTAACCAGGCTTCCAAAAATCCTAAAAAAATTATCAGAGCCTATTCATAACATAAGTAACAACTCCCTAAATTTGCATGGCCAGCAGATCAACAGATCTCAAGATATAACTACCCACTGAAAATCCAAGATTAATTTATATCTTTTTATTTCTGCAAAAACATGGCACGTTTCATATTTTTATTAAAAACTAGACTTATGCTGGAACCTAACAAAATTGGAATCACCACATTTGGATCTCTAAAACTCCAGATATGAATTTTACAAAAGCAGCACAGGATCTGTAACAACAGTGACCCAGAGGGAGTGAACCGAGAGACTGACATCCGGGACCCACGCGTCAGTGAGACGGGGACAGGGAGATGCTCGTTGCCGGCGAAGCTCGACGACGATGAGGTCTCGGCCGGATCTAAGGGCATCTACGTGTCCATCTCATCAAGGCGACTCTGTTGACCTACTTTACGCGCGCTCTACTGGACTCTAGGGTGCTCGCCGTCGGGAATGGCGGAGCGGCGGCGCTGCGCGGCGATACGCCGGCGGATCCAGGCAATGGCGACGCGGTAGAGGTTGCAGACGAGCAAGAGCAGCTCAAGGCGAAGCTATAGGAAGAAGAATCATGGCGAGAGGTGAACCAGAGAGGTCTGGCCACGTTGCCGGTGATCCCTGTGAACTCCGGCGAGGTGAAGCTCGCGACAAAGATGACAATGTGACCTCACCGGTGCTCGGCTAAGGGAATGGAGTGGACGTCGAGGTAGAGGACGTCGAGGCGGAGCTCTGGGCGGGCTGGCTTGGCCGGAGACGCGGTGAAACGGCCGGCAGAGCTCGCCGAAGCGCGGCGGAGCTCCCTGAGGCGACGGCGGAGCGGAATGGGAGGCACTGAGCGAGTGGAGAGCGCGTCTGAGGCGTCCACTCGGTGCGTGGCGACTTGGAGACGCCGTGGGAGCTGACTGGCGGGGTCGTCGACGGCGTACGGCCGACACCTGGCCGGACACGCGGCGGCGGACGGTTTCTGACGAAACTGAATCACGCGATTCACTCGTCGCCAACAGTGACTGAAACCCGAACTTTGTCAACGTTTTACTCTCAGCTCGATCGATGGTTTTGGCTAGGATTTGATCCTCTGGACAGAGCTACATGAGCTCTACAACTTTGATTACAAGATCAAAGTCTAACTCGGTCTGGATTTCAAACTACAAGGCTCCCAATCACCCTTGGTCGAAACTGCGTTATCCAACACTTAGCCAAATTCGGCTAAGTATGAAATCAGACCTGATTTTTGGCTTGTGAGCAATTTTTGGATGTGTTCTATGCTTTTTCATAAAAAGTCATCAACATAACTTTTGTAGCTTATGAAATTCTCTACAACTTTGTTTCAGGTGTCAAAGACATGCAAGGTCTCTAACACCAGTTTCATAAAACATCTTTGAAAGGAGGTCTAATGGGTCAATTATGCCGTTCTAGGTTTAACCCTAACCTAGGGGCATTTTTGGCCAAAACCCTCCACATGAACTTTGTTCCAAATGATATTGTAAACATGATTGAAGTATTTTGGAAGACAATGTACACTTGTTTGCATTGGTTACCCCTTATAGTCACTCAATTCAAGTCACACAAGCAATTCAATCATACATGGTATACATAAGATGACATGTGATCATGATAGATGCTTATGAATGAGCATGATGATGCTTGTGTTAATGCAATGCTCATGGTTAACATGCAAGCTAACACTAGGAGTGTTACATCTTGCGACGAGATTTTTGTAAGGGGGGAGGGCAGTAACACTCCTAGTGTTAGCTTGCATGTTAACCATGAGCATTGCATCAACATAAGCATCATCATGATCACTCATGAGCATCATACCGTGATCACATGCCATCTACTACATGCACTATGTGGTTAAATTGCTTGTGTGCCTTGTTTTGAGTGACTTTAGTGGGTGACCAATACATGTAAGTGTGCAATCTTGTCCAAAATACTTTAATCATGTTTAGAAAATCATTTTGAACAGAGTTCATGTTGGAGGTTTTGTCTAAAAATGTTGCCAAGTCATGGTTAACCCTAGAATGGCTTATTTGACCCCCCTAAACCTCCTTTCAAAGATGTTTTATGAATGTATTGTTAGAGACCTTGCATGTCTGTGACACCTGAAACAAAGTTGTAGAGAATTTCATAAGCTACAAACGTTATGTTGATGACTTTTTATGAAAAAGCATGGAACACCTCCAAAATTTGCTCACAAGCCAAAAATCAGGGCTGATTTCACACTTAGCCAAATTTGGCTAAGTCTTGAATGACGCAGTTTCGACATAGGGTGATTGGGAGCCTTGTAGATTGAAATCCAGATCGAGTTAGGCTTTGATCTTGTAATCAAACTTGTAGAACTCGTGTAGCTCTATCCAGAGGATCAAATCCCAGCCAAAACCATCGATTGAGCTGAGAGTAAAACGTTGTTGAAGATCGGGTTTCAGTCACTGCAATCGGCCGATTCAGAAAAAACGATTTAGTTGGACAGAGCTCACCCGCCGCCGCGTGTCCGGCCACCTGGCGGCCGTACGTCGACGGCAACCCCTCCTGTCAGCCCCGACGTCATCCACAAGACGCCACGCACTGAGTGGATGCCTCAGACGCGCCATTCGCCCCTCCAGAGCGCCACATTGCGCCCGCCTTCGTCCACGGCGACCTCCGCCGCGCTTCGGCGAGCTCTTCCGGTTGCTCCACCGCGTCTCCGGCCAAGCCAGCCCGCCCAGAGCTCAGCCTTGATGTCCACTACCACGACGTCCACTCCATTCTCATAGCCGAGCACCGGTGAGGTCGCATTGCCAACTCCGCCGCGAGCTCCACCTCGCCGGAGTTCACAGAGATCACCGGCAACGTGGCCAGACCTCTCTGGTTCACCTCTGGCCGTGATTCTTGTTCCTATAGCTTCGCCTTGAGTCGCTCTTGCTCGTCCACAACCTCTACCGCGTCGCCATTTCCTGGATCCGCCGGCGTAACGTCGCGCAGCGCCGCCGCTCCGCCATTCCCGAAGGCGAGCACACTAGAGTCAAGTAGAGCGCAGGTAACGTAGGCCAACAGAGTCGCCTTGATGAGAGGAACACGTAGACGCTCTTGGATCCGGCGGAGACCTCGTCGTCGTTGAGCTTTGCCGGTGACGAGCATCTCCCCTGTCACTGTCTCTCTGACGCACGGGTCCCGGGTGTCAGCCTCTCCCTCTCACCCCTCTATTTCACTGTTTTGCAGAGCCTCTGCTGATTTTGTAAAATTCATATCTCAAATTCTATAGATCCAAATGACTTGGTTTCAATTTTGCTAGGTTCCAGTATGAGTCTAGTTTTTAATAAAAATATGAAACATGCTATGTTTTTGTGGAAATAATTAGATATAAATTAATCTTGGATTTTTGAGAGGTAATTATATCTTGAAATCTATTGATCTGCTGGTCATGCAAATTTAGGCTGTTGTTACTTATGTTATGATTAGGCTCTGATAAATTTATCATGATTTTTGGAAGCCTGGTGGTGAGGTTATAAATAATTCTTGCTTAAATATGAGTTTCTTGTGGTATTTTTAATAAATAGGTGATGACTCGTTTTGGGGTGAAACTTGCTGAGTATTGTACTCATGTGTAGACAAAGCTAGGAAAAATCTGAAATCTGTTGTTTGACACTTTTTGATAGGGTTTCACATTTATGCCTTGCATGCCTTGGCTAGCTTGTTATGTTTATACCTCACAATCTGTATGTGCAAATGTTCTGAAAATTTTATAGTACTCTTATGCTAGCATAATTAGCTTGCTATAATTTTCTTAGGATTTTTGGAACAATTGGAATGCATGTTCATTAAATCACCTTAATAATTAAATAAATGGAAAAGGTGATGATAGAAATGAGTTTAGACCTTGCCATGATGTTTTTTGGTGTTTCTTAGATATATTCTACATACTGGTGCAATTGGATTGTTCCTTTGATACATTCTCAATATGTGCAAAATATTATTTTTGCTATTTATGCCTTTCCTAGAGTATTTCTGTGCAGCTGATAGCAAATGCTTAATAACTAATTAAAGATGACAATTTTTGGGAACCTTGCCTAGAACAAACTTGTAGCTAACTTGCTTATCTACTTCGTGTCCAAGTTTCATGATATTTGGTTGAGTAGTTTAAAAGTTATGCAAGTTACAAGTAGCTGTTGCAAAGTGCTTGCTCTCTGGATTTTCCAGAACAGCCAGCCAACTTTGTATGTTTTAGCATATTTCGGTTGGGAATCATTCTGGGGTGTCTAAAAGTGAATTGTAGACAATTTGCTAAGCTTTCCAGAAAGTGCTTACTTGCTTAGTTTGGCTAAATGATGCTTAAGTTAAAACTGAAACTTGTGACTGGCTGGTTTGTCTACTAAACCAGTGACTGAGTAGGAGCAGCTAAGATTTGTTTAACTTGTCTAGTTAGTCTCTCTACTAGAGAAGAAGTATGCATTTATTTGTTATTCCATTCTTCACTTAATCTTAGGAGTTATGCTCCTGTTATACCTTGTTTTATGTCCCTTTGGCTCTTCATCATGACATCATGCATCATATGTGCATTCTCTATATTCATCTCCTTGTCATGCATACATAGGTGTACCCAAGGGCGTGACGGTTCTGGAGTTCGAGCTGCCGGAGTCGGAAGGACAGCAAGGGGAGCTACCTCAAGGAGCTGAGGAGGAGGACTTGCCGGAGTGTCCTGACCACCGTCCCTCTACTTACGTCGAAGGCAAGCCCCGGAGCATTATAAGCCTCCTACTATTTTATTATCATGTTCAGCTCTCAATTGACTATGGTTATATATTGTTGCATTAAGTGGTAGGCGTTGATATGACACCCTTGCTGCATAATGACTACCTTGTCCACCTCATACCTCACCTAAGTAGGTCCAGGATTGAAATAATGCTTAGCCATGCTTAGCTCGGTAGAAGCCGGGTGATTTCCTGTCACCTGCGAGAGTTAGGTGGATGATGATCACGGTTGGCTATATTTGCTATCGTGGAATAACCATGTGCTAATAATGAACTTGAGACCGGGCGGGAGGACGATAGTGCAGCAACAAGGCATGGAGGTCTTGGGTGTGAATCTATCCCCGTCTGTGTCGTTTAAGGGCCGAATCGCTGTATGTCCCCGTGTCATGTTGAACGCATGCCTATCACTTAGTTGGACGGATAAGTCGTTCCGACCGCGAAGCCTACGAGTGCATCTCCAGCCGGATACCCCATTCGGTTCAAGTGTGCACCCCGGTTGGTAGTAAGGATGTGCGGGGAGTCAATGGCGTAAGACCGAGGTGTCAGGTTAGAATCCTGACCCTGACAGATTGGCGGTCCCTGGGGGTGCGGCGCCGTACGGACCCGCGAAATTGTCCGGAGTTGTGCTAAAGGTGATCCGAGCTGCCGTCATGAAGTATGCTTGGGTGAGTGTTAGGAATACCCCTCCAGCTGGATAGGAATCGATTCGAATCGCCGTCTCTCCCGGATAGTGAGAACTTGACTTGGGCAGCGGCAACGTAGAATTCACTAAATAAACTTAATGGTTATGATGAGAATGATGATAGCTATGTGATAATCCGGATATGGTTATTATTGTGATGCTTAAATACTCAAGTGTATGCTTAGATTAGGTGTTAATCTAGTGGATAGTTGTTAAGTAATTAACTTGCTGCTGAAATATGTTAAATGAGTTACTTACTACAAAAGCTTTTGTTCAAAAAGGTGAGTTAAACCATTCCACAAAGATCAGCCTTGCATACTCCTTGGTGTCACTTTATTTTTGGTTTATGACGGGTAAGTCTAGCTGAGTACATTCTTGTACTCAGGGTTTCATTTACCCCTGTTGCAGATGATGTCGTTTACCACGGCTACTGTGCTAACTGTCATCATCGGGCTGCGGACGATGAATAGATCATGGGCGTGATCACTTCTCTACCTTCAGTTGTGCTTTTGTGGGGTTTGACTATGGAACTGGCATGTAATATAAACTGAGTTGGTGTTGTTTCAAAACTACTTTGTTTCCGCTACTGCTTTGGTTGTAATAACCACTTTTAAACTCTGATGTGATGTAAAACTATGTTCTGTGATGAATGGTTGTAATCTGTGATGGTGATGCTTGATCATGTACGATCTTGGTTGTAAGTTGGTTGAATCGAGGTCTTTGAGATTTCGTCGGACTACCAGATTTATATGGGTTCAAGTCCATTGGCTTGACTGCCTCTGTGGTCGCTAATTCACTTGAATTCTTATAAATTGGACGGTTCTGTTACAGCTGGCATCAGAGCAAGATTAAGCATTTAACCATCATAGATGTATTTGAAAACAAATGAATTTGGTTTTCTCAAACTAATTTGGCAAAATTAGACTATATATAGGTCTGTTTTAAAATGTTTTGATAACTTATACCATGCCAGTGGTCATACCTTTTATGCCCATATAAGGACTTTTAGGTGGCTTAATATTACTAACATGGGTTTTTTTTTTCTTCTTGTCGTCCATATGGCGTGCAATTATATGGATACCGCTTACTTAAGTGGTAATGAATGGATCATATACCTCGACGCCATGGTAAGCATTGTTTGTTTTCTTTCGTCGTCCATACGGCGTGAAATTGTATGGATGCCACTTGCTTGAGTGGTAATGTATGGATCTATATGCCTCTACGCCGCGGTAAGTGTGAGTTGTGAGAGCATGACCGTCCAACCGTCAGTCTAGGGTAGTGTTAGCTGTGGTTACTGGAATATTTACATGTTCTACACATGTATATATGAAGGTACTTAATTGTGGGTAGTAGGTGCACCCACATATACATATTTGATGTATATGTGGGTGTATCCCAAATGGGTAATGTGCTGCGATATATGTTTGGGAATATATATCAGAGTACCTAGCTTGATTGTTGATGATTGGATTTACATTTCTGCACTTATACTATTGTGGGGTTGGGCTGAAATGAAATTTTCTGCAGGTACACTAACAACGAAACGTGTAGACCGTGTAGTTGCGTATAAAGAGTACACGTATGTATGCCACCGACTATACTGTTAGAACTTTTTTCTAGGAATGGAAAGGACGTATGGAACGTGCATGCATCATGAATCATTCATGCATTCCTTATGCATTACTTGGGTATTAAATTCTGAAAATATATCTATTTATCTCTCCTTGTAATTAATCTCCCTTACTCAAATATGGTCTTTCTACAGATGGCAGCCCCGCACGCAAGTGAGACTTTCCTGGACATGTTTGGCACTCCTACTTTGTTGTGGAGGGTGCTAAGTTCCGTTGGATATGAGGAACCACCTAAGTACACTTGGACCGAGTCTGAGCATGCAGGAGCATTACCTTTTGTAGATGTCCAAATTACAGTGCCCCCTTGTCCAAATAACCCAGAGTGGCTAGGTTGGATAGTTGAGTGTGATGGCCAAACTCCTTGGGAGGGTGCCCAAGTAGCAGCTCTAGAGGTTTTGCTAGAGATATGCCAAGATTATGGTGATGATCTAGTGAATGGCCCAGCTGGATCCATCCCTAGAGTGAGTGTGACTGACACATTTGTGTCTCAGATAGGAAATGAGCCTTTAGAGATGAGAGAAACCCTGCTAGGATATAGCTCTAGCCCTGCCATGAGTGCCATGCTGGCGGTACTTAAGTTGTACTATGTACGCCAGGACACCTATGTTGACGGTCCTTAATGCTCACATTTAATCATCAACTAATCATGGAAAAGGATCCAAATGCAACCAACACCCAGACTTAGGCTTTTATCTGACAGAATTCCACAAGTTTTGGTGTTTGTCTATTTCTGCAGGGGGTTATCAGGAAATACGGAAGAAAGGCCCACACGTCGGGTTTACATAGAGATATTAATGTGCCGCGCAATTTTCTATCATCTAGAAGACTCCAGAAGCCACGGGACCGAAGCGGAGGCCGAGAGGGCTCAGGCACAGGGCGCCCGCCCTAGTCCCTTTGGCGCCCGCCCACTTCCAGAGACCAATTCGGTCACGTTTCGCGGACAACGCTCCACCGACCTAAAGGATCAAGGAAAACCGTGCGATCAATGTCGGTTTGATCCGACGGCCCAGATTCACTTGAAGGGACTATAAAACCAGACCCCCTGGCCCCTGGAGATCATACCTCTTCTACAGAATCAAAGCTAGGGTTTCAATTCTTCATCCAAGTAGAGAGGATCCCTCTAGTTCTTCTAGTTCTACCTCTACTTCATCTAGATCTAGTTCTAGTTCATCTAGTTCTAGTTCTAGTTCTTCTAGTTCTAGTTCTAGTTAGTTCTAGTTGTAATCTAGAAAATAGGGAGAGAGAAGAGAGCAGAGGAGGAGGAGCCGGATTTGTCGGATCTTCCTCAACATTGTACTTTTACAGCAACTGGTTCGTTCTTCATCGTTCTCCAGGTTCTTCAATTCATAATCCTGAGTTCTTTAATTACTTTTATTTACATTCAAGTTATTTATTGGATTCCCGCTTGCATCAAGTGCTCTAATCTTTGCAACATTAGAGTAGTAATTAATAGACTAGACGTGGTGTTTAGTCTTGCAATTACCTGAAATTGCACCCAATCCTGCGGATTGTTGTGGTAGCCTTAGGGTAGTGACAGCCCTAACGGTCGACGTATTCCACCTCGTTCGGATCGATGTTTGTAGGACCGTAGTCAGACCTTCCTAGCCCCCTTCTCACCTCTTTCTGTGGTTAGTGCTCTGATGTCCCGAAATAGATAATCTTGAAGTAATTCTTGATTCTTAGATCAACTAGAGAACTCTCAGGAAACTTCCTCTCTTCCCACCAAAAATAATTATATAGTTATCCTTGGGCGATCTTGGATCTTAATTAGTACACTCACGTTCCCTGTGGAAAATCGATACTCCGGAATACTCCCGGGTGAAAGCTACATCGGTATCCGTGCGCTTGCGGATTTTTTCTGTTTGCGTTTAAAATACCCAACAACCTACATAGACGCCATGCTAGCGCTTCAACAAGCTCAAGTTGGGCAGCGCAAACTGCGCAAGCGAGTGCGCAAGCATCGCAAGGCTTTTATGGATGCACAAGCGGAAAAAAAAACTATCACACCGCTTTGCAAGCCCGCCGCAACCAAGTTGAGAACGCAGTTAGAGAGCGCAATGAGGCACAAGCCCGCATGATGCAAATGACTAGAGAGAGAGATGAGGCTATGCGCTTGGCTAAAAATAGAGAAGCTGTTAGACTTAGGGCCTTGTTCCATGCTGAAATGAGAGAGGAAGAGCTGATTACTAGGATTGCTGAGCTACAGTTAGATGTTCATCGCTTAAATAATATCATAAATCCTATTCCACATCCAGCCTCTTTTAATCATGAAGAAGCTCCTAGTGAGGAAGATCAGGATGATGGCATCATTTCTAATGGAGAATCTGATGAAGATATGTAGCCCAGCAATAATTCCATGATCATGTACCAGTTTCCATCTCTTTGTGTAATGGACATGTAATCTGAATTTTAGTTGAGACTCTATGTATTTGGCCATGGTGCCCCTCCTGTAAAACATAAGTGGTGGCAATGACTCTATGTAATCCTATGCACTTATTGGTGATGCTCCATGTTTATGTTGAGCTTAAATAATTCCCTGCAATGTCTTTAATCCCTGAGAATTGTGGCAGTGAATGATCGCGAGAATAACCAAGTGTCATGGATGATATTCTCTTGTTGTACATGGATTATTGTGCCTTAAACTATGTGAATTTACTTCATTAAATTCCGTATGGCAGCAATTGAGGTTCATGGCAATTATATCTGTTGTCCTAAACAGTCACTTGGTATGCCTTGTGCAGATGGCTCGCAATACTCGCTCCGATCACAACGAGGTGCCGCCACCACCACCTCCTCCCCCGCCTATGCCTACTGAGCTATTGGCAGCTCTAGTTGAGGGCCAGCGCATGCTCAATGAGGCTATGCAAACTATGGCACAGCACAATCGGGGTGGTCGCCATGTCCGTCAAGGTGGAGAAGCCAATCAGTACAGTAGTTTCAAAAATTTCCAGGACACCAAGCCGCCGCTTTTCAAGGAGGCTGTTGAACCTCTAGAAGCTGATGAATGGCTCAACACTCTTGAGCAGAAATTCTGATTGCTGAGGGTAACCGAAGAGCTAAAGGCGGAATATGCAGCCCACCAGTTCGAGGGCAAAGCGGGTGTCTAGTGGGGTCATTACAGGACCAGCTTACCTGCCAATGCTGAGGTGACCTGGGATCAGTTCAAAACTGCTTTCAGAAACACCTATATTCCCCAAGGCTTAATGACTATCAAGCACAATGAGTTCATGCGCCTGACACAAGGAACTAAAAGCTTGACTGAATATCTTCATGCTTTTAACAATTTGTCTCGCTATGCTCCTGAGATGGTTGATACCGAAGTCAAGAAGCTCGCTAGTTTCAAGAGAGGGTTGGGACCCAAGTTGTCCAAGAACATGGCTGGTAACAAGAGTACCGCCTTTAATGAGTTTGTAAGTGATGCGTTGACTCAAGAGAACTCCAATGCCATGTATGCCGCATCCAAGAACCGCAAGAGGGCCTATGAGGCAGGTGCTTCACAGTCCAAGGCTCCAATGGCAAGCAAACCGGCCTATCGCCCACCCAATGTTGTGACAAGGTACAGGCCGCCACAGAAAAAGTCTAATGTGAAGATGGGAGTGCGCAAGTCTTTCACAGTTGCTCTCCCAAGAGGTGCTACGGGTCAAGGAGGTCCCAAGACTCCTCCTGATAACCATCCCTGCTTCAATTGCAAGCAAGTTGGTCACTGGGCGAGAGATTGCCCTTATCCTAAGAGAAATTCTACAGCTGGAGGCAATAACCGTGTTGGTCATGTGCACTACACTACTGTTGAAGAAATCCCTGAAGGTGATGCGATCACCGCGGGTATGTTTCTTGTCAATCAACATCCTGCAGTTGTCTTGTTTGATTCTGGGGCTTCGCATTCATTTATGAGTCAAGCATTCGCATCTAAGCATGGGCAACATGTAATTGACCTTGATAGTGGAAAATTTTGCATTAGTGCTGCTGGGAACCAAATTTCCATGAACCAATTAGTGAAGGATGTGAATAATGCTATTGAGGGTCGTAACTTTTCCGCAAATCTTGTAAATTTGCTGGGCTTGGGCATAGATGTTATTTTAGGGATGAATTTGATGAAAAATAATGGGGTACTAATAGACACCTCCACGAGGGTAGTGATGTTGCGAGAGCCTGATAGCAAAGAAGCCTTCTTGGTCCAACTCCCCAAGAACGATGACATTCGTCACACTGCTAATGCTATTAGACCACTCACTGTGGCAGAGATTCTGGTAGTGTGTGAGTTTTCAGATGCTTTTCTAGAGGATCTGCCTGGGTTGCCACCGGACAGAGACATTGAGTTTAAGATTGATCTAATTCCGGGTACCGCACCTATATCTAGAAGGCCATATCGAATGCCACCCAACGAGTTGGCAGAGTTGAAGAAACAATTGCAAGAACTTCTCGAGAAAGGTCTTATTCGGCCTAGTTCTTCTCCATGGGGTTGTCCGGCTCTCTTCGTTAAGAAGAAGGACAAGTCTCTACGTATGTGTGTAGACTATCGTCCGCTCAACATCGTGACTATTAAAAACAAGTATCCACTGCCTCGCATTGATATCCTGTTTGATCAATTAGCCAAAACCAAAGTATTCTCCAAAATTGATCTGAGATCTGGGTATCATCAAATCAAGATCCGACCTGAAGACATTCCTAAAACGGCTTTCTCTACCAGGTATGGGTTGTATGAGTACTTAGTCATGTCCTTTGGTCTGACTAATGCCCCTGCTCATTTCATGTACCTGATGAATTTGGTGTTCATGCCTGAACTGGATAAGTTTGTGGTGGTGTTCATCAATGATATATTGGTGTATTCTGAAAATGCCCAAGAACATGAGAAGCACCTTTGGATTGTACTCACTAGATTGCGAGAGCATCAGCTCTATGCCAAGTTCAGCAAGAGTGAGTTTTGGCTGAAGAAAGTGCCTTTCTTAGGCCATATTTTATCCGAAGAGGGTATTTCTGTTGACCCGTCAAAGGTGCAGGAGGTTCTAGACTGGAAGGCTCCGACTTCGGTGCACGAGGTTCAGAGTTTTCTCGGTCTAGCTGGATATTATCGGCGCTTTATTCTAGACTTCTCCAAAATAGCTAAGCCTATGACCAAGCTACTGCAAAAGGATGTGAAGTTTGTGTGGTCCCAGGAGTGTGAAGTCGCTTTCACCACTTTACGCCATTTGCTAACCATCGCTCCTGTTCTGGCACGACCTAACATTGAAAAGCCATTTGATGTCTTTTGTGATGCATCTGGCACTGGCCTAGGTTGTGTACTTATGCAAGAAGGCCGAGTTATTGCCTATGCTTCTCGGCAGCTGAGGAAACATGAAGCCAACTACCCGACTCATGATCTAGAGTTAGCAGCAGTTGTACAAGCATTGAAACTCTGGAGGCATTATCTGTTGGGCAATCTATGTCACATTTACACTGACCATAAGAGCCTCAAATATATATTCACTAAGCCCGAATTGAACATGAGACAAAGAAGATGGTTAGAGCTGATAAAAGACTACAATTTAGAAGTGCACTATCATCCAGGCAAAGCCAATGTTGTAGCCGATGCTCTCAGTCGGAAACAACATGTTAGACCTCTCCTAGAGGAAGGCTTCAATTTATTGCATCCTGTGGTCCTGCACAACATCATAGTCAGCTGCTCTTTAGAAAGTCAAATCATAGAACTCCAAAAGTTTGATCCTGGTATTTTTCATATCAAAAGAAAAATGCAAGAACAAGACTCCAAGCATTTTCGGGTAGATGAGAAGGGTGTACTATGGTTTGACGATCGCCTAGTTGTACCTAAAGACCGTGACCTACGCAACAAAATTTTAGATGAAGCTCATTCTTCCAAGTTGTCCATTCATCCAGGGAGTAGCAAAATGTACTAAGACTTGAGACCTCGTTTCTGGTGGACCAAAATGAAGGAGATAGCAGCTTATGTTGCTAGGTGTGATACTTGCTGCAGAGTAAAGGAAATTCATCTCAAACCTACAGGTTTATTGCAACCTTTGTCGATTCTAGGTTGGAAGTGGGAAGAAATCAGCATGGATTTCATTGTTGGACTTCCCCTTACTCAGAAATGGCACAATTCCATATGGGTGGTTGTTGACCGTTGGACCAAGTCTGTAACAGAACCGTCCAATTTATAAGAATTCAAGTGAATTAGCGATCACGGAGACAGTCAAGCCAATGGACTTGAAACCATATAAACCCGGTAGTCCGACGAAATCTCAAAAGACCTCGATTCAACCAACATACAATAAGATCGTACATGATCAAGCATCACCATCACAGATTACAACATCCATCACAGAACATAGTTTTACATCACATCAGAGTTTAAAGTGGTTATTACAAACCGTAGCGGTAGCGGAAACAAAGTAGTTTTGAAGCAACACCAACTCAGTTTATAATACATGCCAGTTCCATGGTCATGTCCCAACAAAAGCACAACTGAAGTTAAAGGAGGTGATCATGCCCATGATCTACTCATCATCCGCAGCCGGGTGATGACACTTAGCACAGTAGCCGTGATAAACGACATCATCTGCAACAGGGGTAAATAAAAACCTGAGTACGAGAATGTACTCAGCTAGACTTACCCGTCATAAACCAGAAATAATGTGACACCAAGGAGTATGCAAGGCTGATCTTTGTGGACTGGTTTGACTCACCTTTTGCATAAAAGCCTTTGTTATAAGTAATTCATTTATCAGATTTCAGCAGCAAGTTCATTACTTAGCAACTATCCACTAGATTAGCACCTGCTCTAAGCATACACTTGAGTCTCTAAGCATTACAATAATAACCATATCCGGATTATCACATAGCCATCAACATTCTCATCATAACCATTAAGTTTATTTAGTGAGTTCTACGTTGCCGCTGCCCAAGTCAAGTTCTCACTATCCGGGAGAGACGGCGATTTGAATCGATTCCTATCCAGCTGGAGGGTTATTCCTAACACTCACCCAAGCATACTTCATGACGGCAGCTCGGATCACCTTTAGCACAACTCCGGACCAAGTCGCGGGTCTGTCCAGCGCCGCACCCCCGGGACCGCCAATCTGCCAAGGCAGGACTCTAACCCGACACCTGGGCTTACGCCATTGACTCCCCGCACATCCTTACTACCAACCGGGGTGCGCACTCATACAGAACGGGGTATCCGGCCTGAGTTGCACTCGTAGGCTTCGCGGTCGGAACGACTTATCCGGCCAACTAAGTGATAGGCATGCGTTCAACATGACATGGGGACGTACAGCGATTCGGTCCTTAAACGACACAGACGGGGATAGATTCACACCCAAGACCTCCATGCCTTGTTGCTGCACAATCGTCATCCCGCCCGGTCCCAAATTCATTATTAACACATGGTTATTTCCACGATAGCAAATATAGCCAACCGTGATCATCATCCACCTATCTCTCGCAGGTGACAAGAAATCACCCGGCTTCTACCGAGCTAAGCATGGCTAAGCAATACTTCGATCCTGGACCTAGTTTGGTATTGTTTAAGGTGGACAAGGTAGTCATTATGCAGCAAGGGTGTCATATCAACGCCTACCACTTAATGCAACAATATATAACCATAGTCAATTGATAGCAGAACATGATAATAAAATAGTAGGAGGCTTATTATGCTCCGGGGCTTGCCTTCAACGTAAGTAGATGGACGATGGTTGGGACACTCCGGCAAGTCCTCCTCCTCCTCAACTTCTTGAGGTAGCTCCCCTTGCTGTCCTTCCGGCTCCGGCAACTCGAACTCCAGTACCGTCACGCCCTTGGGTACACCTATGGATGCATGACAAGGAGATGAATATAGGGAATGCACATATGATGCATGATGTCATGATGAAGAGCCAAAGGGACACACAACAAGTTATAATAAGTAAATGCATACTTCTTCTCTAGTAGAGAGACTAAATAGGCAAGTTAAACAAGTCCTAGCTACTCTTACCCAGTTACTGGTTTAGTAGGCAAACCAACATGTCACAAGCTTCAGCTATAACTCAAGTATCACTTAACCAAATTAAGCAAGTAAGCACTTTCTGGAAAGCTTAGCAAATTATCTACAGTTCACTTTTAGACATCCCAGACTGATTCCCAACTTAAATATGCCAAAACCTATACAGTTGGCTGGCTGCTCTGGGAATTCCAGAGAGCAAGCACTTTGCAGCGGCTACTTACAACATGCATAACTTTCAAACTACTCAACCAAATGTCATCAAATTTGGACACGAAGTAGATCAGTAAGTTAGCTACAAGTTTGTTGTAGACAAGTTTCCCAGAAAACATCATCTTAAAATAGTTCTTAATCATTTGCTATCAGCTGTACAGAAATGCTCTAGGAAAGGCAAAAATAGCAAAAATAATATTTTGCACATATTGAGAATGTATCAAAGGAGCAATCCAATTGCACCAGTAGATAGAACATATCTAAGAAACACCAGAAAACATCATGGCAAGGTCTAAAACTATTTCTATCATCACCTTTTTCATTTATTTAATTATTAAGGTGATTTAATGAACATATACTCCAAGTGATCCAAAAATCCTAAGAAAATTACAGCAAGCTACTTATGCTAACATAAGGTCACTGTAAAATTTTCAGAACATTTGCATGTACACATTGTGAGGTATAAAAATAACAAGTTATTATAGGCATGCAAGGCATAAATGTGAAACCCTATCAAAAAGTGTCAAACAACAGATTTCAGATTTTTCCTTGCTTTGTCTACTCATAAGTACAACACTCAGCAAGTTTCATCTCAAAAGGTACTATAACTTATTTATTAAAAATATCACAAGAAACCCCTAAAAATCATGAAACATTTATCAGAGCTTATTCATAACATAAGTAACAACTCCCTAAATTTGCATAGCCAGCAGATCAACAGATCTCAAGATATAATTACCCACTAAAAATCCAAGATTAATTTATATCTATTTATTTCTGCAAAAACATGGCATGTTTCATATTTTTATTAAAAACTAGACTTAAGCTGGAACCTAGCAAAATTGGAATCACCACATTTGGATCTCTAAAACTCCAGATATGAATTTTACAAAAACAGCACAAGATCTGTAGCAACAGTGACCCAGGGGTGAGAGAGGAGAGGCTGACACCCGGGACCCGCGCGTCAGTGAGACAGAGGCAGGGGAGATGCTCGTCGCCGGCGAAGCTCAACGACGACGAGGTCTCGGCCGGATCTAAGGGCATCTACGTGTTTCTCTCATCAAGGCGACTCTGTTGACCTACTTTACGTGCGCTCTACTGGACTCTAGGGTGCTCGCCGTCGGCAATAGCGGAGCGGCGGCGCTGCGCGGCGATACGCCAGCGGATCCAGGCAATGGCGACGCGGTAGAGGTTGCGGACGAGCAAGAGCAGCTCAAGGCGAAGCTATAGGAAGAAGAATCACGGCCAGAGGTGAACCAGAGAGGTCTGGCCACGTTGCCGGTGACCTCTGTGAACTCCGGCGAGGTGAAGCTCGCGACGGAGATGACAATGTGACCTCACCGGTGCTCGGCTAAGGGAATGGAGTGGACGTCGAGGTAGAGGACGTCAAGGCGGAGCTCTGGACGGGCTGGCTTGGCCGGGGACGCGGTGGAACGACCGGAGAAGCTCGCCGAAGCGCGGCGGAGCTCACCGAGGCGACGGCGGAGCGAAATGTGCTGCGCTGAGCGAGTGGAGGGCGCGTCTGAAGCGTCCACTCGGTGCGTGGCGACTTGGAGACGCCGTGGGAGCTGACAGGCGGGGTCGTCGACGGCGTACGGCCGACACCTGGCCGGACACGCGGCGGCGGACGGTTTCTAACGAAACTGAATCGCGTGATTCAGGCGCCGCCAACAGTGACTGAAACTCGAACTTTGTCAACGTTTTACTCTCAGCTCAATCGGTGGTTTTGGCTGGGATTTGATCCTCTGGACAGAGCTACACGAGTTCTACAACTTTGATTAGAAGATGGAAGCCTAACTCGTTCTGGATTTCAAACTACAAGGCTCCCAATCACCCTTGGTCGAAACTGCGTGATCCAACACTTAGCCAAATTCGGCTAAGTATGAAATCAGCCCTGATTGTTGGCTTGTGAGCAATTTTTAGATGTCTTCTAAGCTTTTTCATAAACAGTCATCAACATAACTTTTGTAGCTTATGAAATTCTCTACAACTTTGCTTCAGGTGTCACAGACATGCAAAGTCTCTAACATTACTTTCATAAAACATCTTTGAAAAGAGGTCTAGGAGTCAAAATAAGCCATTCTAGGTTTAACCCTAACCTAGGGGCATTTTTGGCCAAAACCTTCAACATGGACTTTGCTCCAAATGATATTTTAAACATGATTGAAGTATTTTGGAAGACAATGTACATTTATTTGCATTGGTTACCCCTTATAGTTACTCAATTCAAGTCACACAAGCAATTCAACCATACATGGTATACATAATATGACATGTGAACATGATAGATGCTTATGAATGAGCATGATGATGCTTATGTTAATGCAATGCTCATGGTTAACATGCAAGCTAACACTAGGAGTGTTACAGCCCTCCCCCCTTACAAAAATCTCGTCCCGAGATTTGAAAGACGTACCATTTTTCGTAGAATGAGGGATAAGTTACTTGTAAATAGTCTTCCCTTTCCCAAGTGGCATCTCTCTCATTTTGACGGTTCCACAAAACTCTAAAAAGTTTGATCACTCTCCCACGAGTAACCCGTTCCTTGACATCAAGAACACTTCTTGAGTTGAGACACGTGGAATACAGGGAAAATAGCTCTCATTTCGGGAGGTAGTTGCACTTTGTAAGCTACCTTACCACTCTTCGCAATGATTTGGTAGGGACCCACATACCTAGGAGCCAGCTTTCTTTTAACGCCAAAGCGATTTACTCCTTTCATGGGCGATACTTTTATGTACACAAAGTCACCTACTTCAAACTCGATTGGCTTTCTTCTTCGGTCAGCATAGCTTTTCTGTCTAGCTTGGGTAGCTTTCATGTGTTGTTGGATCAGGAGAACTTGCTTTTCGGCTTCCTTGACAAAGTCAATTCCGTAGTACCTCCTTTCACCAGGTTCGACCCAGTTTAGAGGAGTTCTACATTTGCGGCCATACAAAGCTTCGAAAGGAGCCATTTGGATACTCTCTTGATAACTATTATTGTAAGAGAATTCAGCTAACGGTAGCCATTTCTCCCATGCACCCTTGGCAGATATAACACATGCCCTCAACATATCCTCTAGAATTTGATTCACACGCTCAGTCTGACCGGAGGTTTGAGGATGATAGGCTGAACTGCGAACCAACATTGTACCAAGGAGTGAATGCAGATGCTCCCAAAAGCGAGCAGTGAACTGAGGACCTCTGTCAGAAATAATAGTGTGAGGCACTCCGTGCAATTTAACTATCTGAGAGAAGTACAACTCAGCATAGTCGGATGGCCGGTATGTAGAGTGTACAGGAATAAAATGAGCTGACTTGGTCAAACGGTCAACAATCACCCATACGGAATTGTGTCCCTTTTGCGTAAGGGGAAGTCCAACAATGAAATCCATGCTGATTTCTTCCCACTTCCAACCTGGAACCGACAAGGGTTGCAATAAACCTGCAGGTTTGAGGTGAACTGCCTTTACCCTGCAGCAAGTATCACACCTAGCAACATAAGCTGCTATCTCTTTCTTCATTTTGGTCCACCAGAAACGAGGTCTGAAGTCTTGGTACATTTTGCTACTGCTCGGATGAATGGACAACTTGGAAGAATGAGCTTCTTCTAAGATCTTGTTGTGTAGGTCACGGTCTTTGGGTACAACTAGTCGATCGTCAAACCACAGTACACTTTTCTCATCTACCTTGAAATACTTAGTGTCTTGCTCTTGCATTTTTCTTTTTATATGAAAAATACCCGGATCAGATTTTTGGAGCTCTATGATTTGACTTTCTAACGAGCAGCTGACTATGATGTTGTGTAAGACCACAGGATGCAATAAATTGAATCCTTCCTCCAGGAGAGGTCTAACATGTTGTTTACGGCTGAGAGCATCGGCTACAACATTGGCTTTGCCTGGATGATAGTGCACTTCTAAATTGTAGTCTTTTATCAATTCCAGCCATCTTCTTTGTCTCATATTCAACTCAGGTTGAGTGAATATATATTTGAGGCTCTTATGGTCAGTGTAAATGTGACAAAGATTACCCAACAGATAATGCCTCCAGAGCTTCAATGCATGTACAACTGCTGCTAACTCTAGATCATGAGTAGGGTAGTTGGCTTCATGTTTCCTCAGCTGCCGAGAAGTATAGGCAATAACTCGGCCTTCTTGCATAAGTACACAACCTAGGCCAGTGCCACATGCATCACAAAAGACATCAAATGGCTTTTCAATGTCAGGCTGTGCCAGAACAGGAGCGGTGGTCAGCAAATGGCGTAAAGTGGTGAAAGCAACTTCACACTCTTCAGACCACACAAACTTCACATCTTTTTGCAGTAGCTTGGTCATAGGCTTAGCTATTTTGGAAAAGTCTGGAATAAAATGCCGATAATATCCAGCTAGACCGAGAAAACTCCGAACTTCGTGCACTGAAGTCGGGGCCTTCCAGTCTAGAACCTCTTGCACCTTTGACGGGTCAACAGAAATACCCTCTTCGGATAAAATATGGCCTAAGAAAGGCACTTTCTTCAGCCAAAACTCACACTTGCTGAACTTGGCGTAGAGCTGATGTTCTCGCAATCTAGTGAGTACAATCCGAAGGTGCTTCTCATGTTCTTGTGCATTTTCAGAATACACCAATATATCATCGATGAACACCACCACAAACTTATCCAGTTCAGGCATGAACACCGAATTCATCACGTACATGAAATGAGCAGGGGCATTAGTTAGACCAAAGGACATGACTAAGTACTCATACAACCCATACCTGGTAGAGAAAGCCGTTTTAGGAATGTCTTCAGGTCGGATCTTGATTTGATGATACCCAGATCTCAGATCAATTTTGGAGAATACTTTGGCCTTGGCTAATTGATCAAATTTTGATATCAATGCGAGGCAAAGGATACTTGTTTTTAATGGTTACGGCATTCAGCGGACGATAATCTACACACATACGTAGAGACTTGTCCTTCTTCTTGACAAAGAGAGCCGGACAACCCCATGGAGAAGAACTAGGCCGAATAAGACCTTTCTCTAGGAGTTCTTGCAACTGCTTTTTCAACTCTGCCAATTCATTGGGTGGCATTCGGTATGGCCTTCTAGAGATAGGTGCGGTACCCGGAATTAGATCAATTTCAAACTCGATGTCCCTGTCCGGCGGCAACCCGGGCAGATCCTCTGGAAAGACATCCGGAAACTCACACACTACCGGAATCTCTGCCAAAGTGAGTGGTCGAATAGCATTGGCTGCGTGACTGATGTTGTTGCTTCTAGGGAGTTGAACTAAGAAAGCTTCTTTACTATCAGGCTCCCTCAACATGATGACCCTAGTTGAAGTGTCTATTAGCACTCCATGATCACTCATCCACTTCATTCCTAGTATAACATCTATCCCCAAGCCCGGTAGAATCACGAGATTTGCTGAATAATTACGCCCTTCTATGGTAATATGTACATCCCTCACTACTTGATTGGTAGCAATTTGATTACCAGCAGCACTAATGCAAAATTTTCCACTATGACATGTTGCCCATGCTTAGATGTGAATGCTTGACTCATAAATGAATGTGAAGCTCCCGAATCAAATAAGACAACTGCAGGGTGTTGATTTACAAGGAACATACCAGCCGTGACCACTTCACCTTCAGGAATTTCTTCAATGGTGGTATAGTGCACTCGGCCGGGACGAGTAGTAACCCCAGCTGCAGAAGTCCTCCAAGGGTAAGGGCAATCTCTCGCCCAGTGACCAACTTGTTTGCAATTGAAACAAGGGTGGTTATCCAGGGTAGTCTTGGGATTTCCCTGACCTGTGGCACCTCTTGGGAGAGCAACTGTGAAGGACTTGCGCACTCCCGTCTTCACATTAGACTTTTTCTGCGGCGGCCTGTACCTCGTCACAGCATTGGGTGGGCGATAGGCCGGCTTGCTTGCCACTGGAGCCTTGGACTGTGAAGCACCTGCCTCATAGGCCCTCTTGTGGTTCTTGGACGCGGCATACACAGCATTGGAGTTCTCTTGAGTCAATGCATCACTCACAAACTCATTAAAGGTGGTACTCTTGTTACCAGCCATGTTCTTGGACAACTTGGGACCTAATCCCCTCTTGAAGCTAGCAAGCTTTTTGACTTCAGTATCAACCATCTCAGGAGCATAGCGAGACAAATTGTTAAAAGCATGAAGATACTCAGTCAAGCTTTTAGTGCCTTGCGTCAGGTTCATGAACTCAGTGTGCTTGATAGTCATTAAGCCTTGTGGAATATAAGTGTTCCTGAAAGCAGTTGTGAACTGATCCCAGGTTACAACAGCATTGGCAGGTAAGCTGGTCCTGTAATGACTCCACCAGACACCTGCTTTGCCCTCCAACTGGTGGGCTGCATATTCTGCCTTTAGCTCTTCGGTCAACCTTAGCAAACGGAATTTCTGTTCAAGAGTGTTAAGCCACTCATCAGCTTCTAGAGGTTCAACAGCCTCCTTGAACAGCGGCGGCTTGGTGTCCTAGAAATCCTTGAAACTGCTGTACTGATTTGCCTCTCCGCCTTGGCGGGCATGGCGACCACCCCAGTTCTGCTGCGCCATAGTTTGCATAGCCTCATTGAGCATACGCTGGCCCTCAACAAGAGCTGCCAATAGCTCAGTAGGCGTAGGTGTGGGAGGAGGTGGTGGCGGTGGCACCTCGTTGTGACCGGAGCGAGTATTGCGAGCCATCTGCATAAGGCATACCAAGTGACCGTTTGAGGACAACAGATATAATTGCCATGAACTTCAATTGCTGCCATACGGAATTTAATGAAATAAATTCACATAAATTAAGGCGCAATAATCCATGTACAACAAGAGAGTATCATCTACAACACTTGGTTATTCTCGCGATCATTCACAGCCACACTCCACAAAATTAAAGTCACTGCAGAAATCATTTAAGCTCAACATAAACATGGAGCATCACAGTTGAGTGCATAGGGTTACATAGGGTCATTGCCACAACTTAAGTTTTACAGGAGGGGCACCATGGCCAAATACATAGAGTCTCAACTAAAATTCAGATTACATGTCCATTGCACAAAGAGATGGAAACTGATACATGATCATAAAATCATTGCTAGGCTACATATCTTCCTCGGATTCTCCATTAGAAACGATGCCATCATCCTGATCTTCCTCACTAGGAGCTTCTTCATGATTAAAAGGGGCTGGTTGTGGGATAGGATTTATGATATTATTTAAGCGATGGACATCTAACTGCAGCTCAGCAATCCTAGTGATCAGCTCTTCCTCTCTCATTTCAGCATGGAACAAGGCTCTAACTCTAGCAGCTTCTCTATTTTTAGCCAAGCGCATAGCCTCATCTCTCTCTCTAGTCATTTGCATCATGCGGGCTTGTGCTTCATTGCGCTCTCTAACTGCATTCGCAACTTGATTGCGGCGGGCTTGCAAAGCGGTGTGATAGTTTTGGATTTCAGCTTGTGCATCCATAAAAGCCTTGCGATGTTTGCGCACCCGCTTGCGCAATTTGCGCTGCCCAACTTGAGCTCGTTGGAGCGCTAGCATGGCCTCTATGTAGGTGTCCTGGCGTACATAGTGCAGCTTAAGTACCGCTAGCATGGCACTCATGGCAGGGCTAGAGCTATATCCTAGCAAGATTTCTCTCATCTCTAAGGACTCATTCCCTATCTGGGACACAAATGTGTCAGTCACACTCACTCTGGGGGTGGATCCCGCTGGGCCATTCACTAGCTCATCACCATGCTCTTGGCAAATCTCTAGCAAAACCTCTAGGGCTGCTACTTGGGCACCCTCCCAAGGAGTTTGGTCATCACAGTCAACTAACCAACCTAGCCACTGTGGGTTATTTGGACAAGGGGGAACTGTAATTTGGACATCCACCCAAGGTAAGGCCCCTGCATGCTCAGCCTCGGTCCAAGTGTACTTAGGTGGTTCCTCATATCCAACTGAACTCAGCACCCTCCACAACAAAGTAGGAGTGCCAAACGTGTCCAGGAAAGTCTCACTCGCGTGCGGGGCTGCCATCTGTAGAAAGACCACATTTGAGTAAGAGAGATTAATTACAAGGAGAGATAAAGAACCATATTTTCAGAATTTAATACCCAAGTACTGTATAAAGAATGTATGAATGATTCATGGTGCATGCACGTTCCATACGTCCTTTCCAAACCTAGAAGAAAGTTCTAACGGTTTAGTCGGTGGCATACATACGGGCACTCTTTATACGCAACTACCCGGTCTACACGTTTCGTTGTAAGTGTACCTGTAGAAGATTTCATTTCAGCCCAGCCCCACAATAATATAAGTGCAGAAATGCAAATCCAATCGTCAACAATCAAGCTAGGTACTCCGATATATATTCCCAAACATATATCGCAGCACACTACCCCTTTTGGATACACCCACCGATACATCAAATATGTATACATGGCTGCACCTACTACCCACAATTAAGTACCTTCATATATACATGTGTGAAACATGTAAATATTCCAGTAACCACAGCTAACACTTCCCTAGACCGACGGTTGGACGGTCATGCTCTCACAGCTCACACTTACCGTAGCGTAGAGGCATATAGATCCATACATTACCACTCAAGCAAGTGGCATCCATACAATTTCACGCCGTATGGACGACGAAAGAAAACAAACAAGCTTACCATGGCGTAGAGGTATGTGATCCATTCATTACCACTTAAGTAAGCGGTATCCATATAATTACACGCCATATGGACGACGAAAGGAAAAACCCCCATGTTAGTAATATTAAGCCACCTAGAAGTCCTTATATGGGCATAAAGGGTATGACCACTGGCATGGTATAAGTTATCAAAAAAATTTTAAAACAGCCCTACATATAGCCAAATTTTGTCAAATTAGCTTAGGAAAACCAAATTCATTTGTTTTTAAATACATCTATGATGGTTAAATGCTTAATCTTGCTCTGATGCCAGCTGTAATAGAACCGTCCAATTTATAAGAATTCAAGTGAATTAGCGACCACGGAGACAGTCAAGCCAATGGACTTGAACCCATATAAACCCAGGAGTACGACGAAATCTCAAAAGACCTCGATTCAACCAACATACAACCAAGATCGTACATGATCAAGCATCACCATCACAGATTACAACATCCATCACAGAACATAGTTTTACATCACATCAGAGTTTAAAGTGGTTATTACAAACCGTAGCGGTAGCGGAAACAAAGTAGTTTTGAAGCAACACCAACTCAGTTTATAATACATGCCAGTTCCATGGTCAAGTCCCAACAAAAGCACAACTGAAGTTAAAGGAGGTGATCATGCCCATGATCTACTCATCATCCGCAGCCGGGTGATGACACTTAGCACAGTAGCCGTGATAAACGACATCATCTGCAACAAGGGTAAATAAAACCCTGAGTACGAGAATGTACTCAGCTAGACTTACCCGTCATAAACCAAAAATAACGTGACACCAAGAAGTATGCAAGGCTGATCTTTGTGGACTGGTTTGACTCACCTTTTGCATAAAAGCCTTTGTTATAAGTAATTCATTTATGAGATTTCAGCAGCAAGTTCATTACTTAGCAACTATCCACTAGATTAGCACCTGCTCTAAGCATACACTTGAGTCTTTAAGCATTACAATAATAACCATATCCGGATTATCACATAGCCATCAACATTCTCATCATAACCATTAAGTTTATTTAGTGAGTTCTACGTTGCCGCTGCCCAAGTCAAGTTCTCACTATCCGGGAGAGACGGCGATTCGAATCGATTCCTATCCAGCTGGAGGGTTATTCCTAACACTCACCCAAGCATACTTCATGACGGCAGCTCGGATCACCTTTAGCACAACTCCGGAACAAGTCGCGGGTCCGTCCAGCGCCGCACCCCCAGGGACCGCCAATCTGCCAGAGCAGGACTCTAACCTGACACCTGGGCTTACGCCATTGACTCCCCGCACATCCTTACTACCAACCGGGGTGCGCACTCATACAGAACGGGGTATCCGGCCTGAGTTGCACTCGTAGGCTTCGCAGTCGGAACGACTTATCCGGCCAACTAAGTGATAGGCATGCGTTCAACATGACACGGGGACGTACAGCGATTCGGTCCTTAAACGACACAGACGGGGATAGATTCACACCCAAGACCTCCATGCCTTGTTGCTGCACTATCGTCATCCCGCCCGGTCTCAAATTCATTATTAACACATGGTTATTTCCACGATAGCAAATATAGCCAACCGTGATCATCATCCACCTATCTCTCGCAGGTGACAGGAAATCACCCGGCTTCTACCGAGCTAAGCATGGCTAAGCAATACTTCGATCCTGGACCTACTTTGGTATTGTTTAAGGTGGACAAGGTAGTCATTATGCAGCAAGGGTGTCATATCAACGCCTACCACTTAATGCAACAATATATATAACCATAGTCAATTGATAGCAGAACATGATAATAAAATAGTAGGAGGCTTATTATGCTCCGGGGCTTGCCTTCAACGTAAGTAGATGGACGATGGTCGGGACACTCCGGCAAGTCCTCCTCCTCCTCAACTTCTTGAGGTAGCTCCCCTTGCTGTCCTTCCGGCTCCGGCAACTCGAACTCCAGTACCGTCACGCCCTTGGGTACACCTATGGATGCATGGCAAGGAGATGAATATAGGGAATGCACATATGATGCATGATGTCATGATGAAGAGCCAAAGGGACACACAACAAGGTATAATAAGTAAATGCATACTTCTTCTCTAGTAGAGAGACTAAATAGGCAAGTTAAACAAGTCCTAGCTACTCTTACCCAGTTACTGGTTTAGTAGGCAAACCAACATGTCAAAAGTTTCAGCTATAACTCAAGTATCACTTAACCAACTTAAGCAAGTAAGCACTTTCTGGAAATCTTAGCAAATTATCTACAGTTTACTTTTAGACATCCCAGACTGATTCCCAACTTAAATATGCCAAAACCTATACAGTTGGCTGGCTGCTCTGGGAATTCCAGAGAGCAAGCACTTTGTAGCGGCTACTTGCAACATGCATAACTTTCAAACTACTCAACCAAATGTCATGAAATTTGGACACGAAGTAGATCAGTAAGTTAGCTACAAGTTTGTTGTAGACAAGGTTCCCAGAAAACATTATCTTCAAATAGTTCTCAATCATTTGCTATCAGCTGTACAGAAATGCTCTAGGAAAGGCAAAAATAGCAAAAATAATATTTTGCACATATTGAGAATGTATCAAAGGAGCAATCCAATTGCACCAGTAGATAGAACATATCTAAGAAACACCAGAAAACATCATGGCAAGGTCTAAAACTATTTCTATCATCACCTTTTTTATTTATTTAATTATTAAGGTGATTTAATGAACATATACTCCAATTGTTCCAAAAATCCTAAGAAAATTACAGCAAGATACTTATGCTAACATAAGGTCACTGTAAAATTAGAACATTTGCATGTACATATTGTGAGGTATAAAAATAACAATTTATTATTGGCATGCAAGGCATAAATGTGAAACCCTATCAAAAAGTGTCAAACAACAGATTTCAGATTTTTCCTTGCTTTGTCTACTCATAAGTACAACACTCAGCAAGTTTCATCTCAAAAGGTGCTATAACTTATTTATTAAAAATATCACAAGAAACCCCTATTTAAGCAAGAATTATTTTTAACTTCTTAACCAGGCTTCCAAAAATCATGAAACATTTATCAGAGCTTATTCATAACATAAGTAACAACTCCCTAAATTTGAATAGCCAGCAGATCTCAAGATATAATTACCCACTAAAAATCCAAGATTAATTTATATCTATTTATTTCTGCAAAAACATGGCATGTTTCATATTTTTATTAAAAACTAGACTTAAGCTGGAACCTAGCAAAATTAGAATCACCACATTTGGATCTCTAAAACTCCAGATATGAATTTTACAAAAACAGCACAGGATCTGTAGCAACAGGGACCCAGGGGTGAGAGAGGAGAGGCTGACACCCGGGACCCGCGCGTCAGTGAGACAGAGGCAGGGGAGATGCTCGTCGCCGGCGAAGCTCAACGACGACGAGGTCTCGGCCGGATCTAAGGGCGTCTACGTGTTCCTCTCATCAAGGCGACTCTGTTCACCTACTTTACGCGCGCTCTACTGGACTCTAGGGTGCTCGCCGTCGGGAATGGCGGAGCGGCGGCGCTGCGCGGCGATACGTCGGCGGATCCAGGCAATGGCGACGCGGTAGAGGTTGCGGACGAGCAAGAGCAGCTCAAGGCGAAGCTATAGGAAGAAGAATCACGGCCAGAGGTGAACCAGAGAGGTCTGGCCACGTTGCCGGTGACCTCTGTGAACTCCGGCGAGGTGAAGCTCGCGACGGAGATGACAATGTGACCTCACCGGTGCTCGGCTAAAGGAATGGAGTGGACGTCGAGGTAGAGGACGTCAAGGCGGAGCTCTGGAC
Source organism: Sorghum bicolor (assembly GCF_000003195.3). Lineage (NCBI taxonomy): Eukaryota > Viridiplantae > Streptophyta > Magnoliopsida > Poales > Poaceae > Sorghum > Sorghum bicolor. The sequence continues at coordinate 31,996,636 of NC_012877.2, read as the reverse complement.
GGGCTGGCTTGGCCGGGGACGCGGTGGAACGACCGAAGAAGCTCGCCGAAGCGCGGCGGAGCTCACCGAGGCGACGGCGGAGCGAAATGTGCTGCGCTGAGCGAGTGGAGGGCGCGTCTGAAGCGTCCACTCGGTGCGTGGCGACTTGGAGACGCCGTGGGAGCTGACAGGCGGGGTCGTCGACGGCGTACGGCCGACACCTGGGCGGACACGCGGCGGCGGACGGTTTCTGACGAAACTGAATCGCGTGATTCAGTCGCCGCCAACAGTGATTGAAACTCGAACTTTGTCAACGTTTTACTCTCAGCTCAATCGGTGGTTTTGGCTGGGATTTGATCCTCTGGACAGGGCTACACGAGTTCTACAACTTTGATTACAAGATCGAAGCCTAACTCGGTCTGGATTACAAACTACAAGGCTTGTGAGCAATTTTTGGATGTGTTCTAAGCTTTTTCATAAAAAGTCATCAACATAACTTTTGTAGCTTATGAAATTCTCTACAACTTTGCTTCAGGTGTCACAGACATGCAAAGTATCTAATATTACTTTCATAAAACATCTTTGAAAAGAGGTCTAAGAGTCAAAATAAGCCATTCTAGGTTTAACCCTAACCTAGGGGCATTTTTGGCCAAAACCTTCAACATGGACTTTGCTCCAAATGATATTTTAAACATGATTGAAGTATTTTGGAAGACAATGTACATTTATTTGCATTGGTTACCCCTTATAGTTACTCAATTCAAGTCACACAAGCAATTCAACCATACATGGTATACATAAGATGACATGTGAACATGATAGATGCTTATGAATGAGCAGGATGATGCTTATGTTAATGCAATGCTCATGGTTAACATGCAAGCTAACACTAGGAGTGTTACAAAGTCAGCTCATTTTATTCCTGTACACTCTACATACCGACCATCCGACTATGCTGAGTTGTACTTCTCCTAGATAGTTAAATTGCACGGTGTGCCTCGCACTATTATTTCTGACCGAGGTCCTCAGTTCACTGCTCGCTTTTGGGAGCATCTGCATTCACTCCTTGGTACGAAATTGGTTCGCAGTTCAGCCTATCATCCTCAAACCTCCGGTCAGACTGAGCATGTGAATCAAATTTTAGAGGATATGTTGAGGGCATGTGTGATATATTCCAAGGGTGCATGGGAGAAGTGGCTACCGTTAGCTGAATTCTCTTACAATAATAGTTATCAAGAAAGCATCCAAATGGCTCCTTTTGAAGCTATGTATGGTCACAAATGTAGAACTCCTCTAAACTGGGTTGAGCCAGGCGAAAGGAGGTACTACGGAATTGACTTTGTCAAAGAAGCGGAAAAGCAAGTTCTCATTATCCAAGAAAACATGAAAGCCACCCAGGCTAGACAGAAAAGCTATGCTGACCGAAGAAGAAAACCAATCGAGTTCGATGTAGGTGACTTTGTGTACCTAAAGGTATCGCCCATGAAGGGAGTAAATCGCTTTGGTGTTAAAAGAAAGCTTGCCCAAGGTCTGTGGGTCCCTACCAAATCATCGAGAAAAGTGGCAAGGTAGCTTATAAAGTGCAACTACCTCCAGAGATGAGAGCTATTTTCCCCATGTTCCACGTGTCTCAACTTAAGAAGTGTCTTCGTGTGCCCGAAGAGAGTTGAAACAAGAGATATCAAGTTGCAGTCCGACCTATCCTATGAAGAAAAGCCTGTACAAGTTCTTGATGTCAAGGAACGCGTTACTCGTGGGAGAGTGATCAAGCTCTTTAGAGTTTTGTGGAACCGTCAAAATGAGAGAGATGCCACTTGGGAAAGGGAAGACTATTTACAAGTAACATATCCCTTATTCTACGAAAAATGGTACGTCTTTCAAATCTTGGGACGAGATTTTTGTAAGGGGGGAGGGCTGTAACACTCCTAGTGTTAGCTTGCATGTTAACCATGAGCATTGCATCAACATAAGCATCATCAGGATCACTCATGAGCATCATATCATGATCACATGCCATCTACTACATGCACTATGTGATTAAATTGCTTGTGTGCCTTGTTTTGAGTGACTTTAGTGGGTGACCAATACATGTAAGTGTGCAATCATGTCCAAAATACTTTAATCATGTTTAGAACATCATTTTGAACAGAGTTCATGTTGGAGGTTTTGTCTAAAAATGTTGCCAAGTCATGGTTAACCCTAGAATGGCTTATTTGACCCCCCCTAAACCTCCTTTCAAAGATGTTTTATGAAAGTACTGTTAGAAACCTTGCATGTCTGTGACACCTGAAACAAAGTTGTAGAGAAATTCATAAGCTACAAAAGTTATGTTGATGACTTTTTATGAAAGAGCGGGAACACCTCCAAAATTTGCTCACAAGCCAAAAATCAGGGCTGATTTCACACTTAGCCAAATTTGGTTAAGTCTTGAATGACGTAGTTTCGACATAGGGTGATTGGGAGCCTTGTAATCAAACTTGTAGAACTCGTGTAGCTCTATCCGGAGGATCAAATCCCAGCCAATACCATCGATTGAGCTGAGAGTAAAACGTTGTTGAAGATCGGGTTTCAGTCACTGCAATCGGCCGATTCAGAAAAAACGATTCAGTTGGACAGAGCTCACCCGCCGCCGCGTGTCCGGCCACCTGGCAGCCGTACGTCGACGGCGACCCTGCCTGTCAGCCCCGACGTCGTCCACAAGATGCCACGCGCCGAGTGGACGCCTCAGACGCGCCATTCGCCCCTCCAGAGCGCCACATTGCGCCCGCCTTCGTCCACGACGAGCTCCGCCGCGCTTCAGCGAGCTCTTCCGGCCGCTCCACCGCGTCTCCGGCCAAGCCAGCCCTCCCAGAGCTCAGCCTTGACGTCGTCTACCACGACGTCCACTCTGTTCTCGTAGCCGAGCACCGGTGAGGTCGCATTGCTAACTCCGCCGCGAGCTCCACCTCGCCGGAGTTCACAGAGATCACCGGCAACATGGCCAGACCTCTCTGGTTCACCTCTGGCCGTGATTCTTCTTCCTATAGCTTCGCCTTGAGTCGCTCTTGCTCGTCCGCAACCTCTACCACGTCGCCATTGCCTGGATCCGTCGGCGTAACGTCGCGCAGCGCCGCCGCTCCGCCATTCCCGACGGCGAGCACACTAGAGTCCAGTAGAGCGCGGGTAAAGTAGGTCAACAGAGTCGCCTTGATGAGAGGAACACGTAGACGCCCTTGGATCCGGCGGAGACCTCGTCGTCGTTGAGCTTTGCCGGCGACGAGCATCTCCCCTGTCACTGTCTCTCTGACGCGCGGGTCCCGGGTGTCGGCCTCTCCCTCTCACCCCTCTGTTTCACTGTTTTGCAGAGCCTGTGCTGATTTTGTAAAATTCATATCTCAAATTTCATAGATCCAAATGACTTGGTTTCCATTTTGCTAGGTTCCAGTATGAGTCTAGTTTTTAATAAAAATATGAAACATGCTATGTTTTTGTGGAAATAATTAGATATAAATTAATCTTGGATTTTTGGGAGGTAATTATATCTTGAAATCTATTGATCTGCTGGTCATGCAAATTTAGGGTGTTGTTACTTATGTTATGATTAGGCTCTGATAAATTTATCATGATTTTTGGAAGCCTGGTGGTGAGGTTATAAATAATTCTTGCTTAAATAGGAGTTTCTTGTGGTATTTTTAATAAATTGGTGATGACTCCTTTTGGGGTGAAACTTGCTGAGTGTTGTACTCATGTGTAGACAAAGCTAGGAAAAATCTGAAATCTGTTGTTTGACACTTTTTGATAGGGTTTCACATTTATGCCTTGCATGCCTTTGCTAGCTTGTTATGTTTATACCTCACAATCTGTATGTGCAAAAGTTTTGAAAATTTTACAGTACTCTTATGCTAGCATAATTAGCTTGCTGTAATTTTCTTAGGATTTTTGGAACACTTGGAATGCATGTTCATTAAATCACCTTAATAATTTAATAAATGGAAAAGGTGATGATAGAAATGAGTTTAGACCTTGCCATGATGTTTTTTGGTGTTTTTTAGATATATTCTACATACTGGTGCAATTGGATTGTTCCTTTGATACTTTCTCGATATGTGCAAAATATTATTTTTGCTATTTATGCCTTTCCTAGAGCATTTCTGTGCAGCTGATAGCAAATGCTTAATAACTAATTAAAGATGACAATTTTTGGGAACCTTGCCTAGAACAAACTTGTAGCTAACTTGCTTATCTACTTGGTGTCCAAGTTTCATGATATTTGGTTGAGTAGTTTAAAAGTTATGCATGTTACAAGTAGCTGTTGCAAAGTGCTTGCTCTCTGGATTTTTCAGAACAGCCAGACAACTTTGTATGTTTTAGCATATTTCGGTTGGGAATCATTGTGGGGTGTCTAAAAGTGAATTGTAGACAATTTGCTAAGCTTTCCAGAAAGTTCTTACTTGCTTAGTTTGGCAAAATGATGCTTAAGTTACAACTGAAACTTGTGACTGGCTGGTTTGTCTACTAAACCAGTGACTGAGTAGGAGCAGCTAAGATTTGTTTAACTTGTCTAGTTAGTCTCTCTACCAGAGAAGAAGTATGCATTTATTTGTTATTCCATGATTCACTTAATCTTAGGAGTTATGCTCCTGTTATACCTTGTTTTATGTCCCTTTGGCTCTTCATCATGACATCATGCATCATATGTGCATTCTCTATATTCATCTCCTTGTCATGCATACATAGGTGTACCCAAGGGCGTGACGGTTCTGGAGTTCGAGCTGCCGGAGTCGGAAGGACAGCAAGGGGAGCTACCTCAAGGAGCTGAGGAGGAGGACTTGCCGGAGTGCCCTGACCGCCGTCCCTCTACTTACGTCGAAGGCATGCCCCGGAGCATTATAAGCCTCCTACTATTTTATTATCATGTTCAGCTCTCAATTGACTATGGTTATATATTGTTGCATTAAGTGGTAGGCGTTGTTATGACACCCTTGCTGCATAATGACTACCTTGTCCACCTCATACCTCACCTAAGTAGGTCCAGGATTGAAATAATGCTTAGCCATGCTTATCTCGGTAGAAGCCGGGTGATTTCCTGTCACCTGCGAGAGTTAGGTGGATGATGATCACAGTTGGCTATATTTGCTATCGTGGAATAACCATGTGCTAATAATGAACTTGAGACCGGGCGGGAGGACGATAGTGCAGCAACAAGGCATGGAGGTCTTGGGTGTGAATCTATCCCCGTCTGTGTCGTTTAAGGGCCGAATCGCTGTACGTCCCCGTGTCATGTTGAACGCATGCCTATCACTTAGTTGGACGGATAAGTCGTTCCGACCGCGAAGCCTACGAGTGCATCTCCAGCCGGATACCCCATTCGGTTCAAGTGCGCACCCCGGTTGGTAGTAAGGATGTGCGGGGAGTCAACGGCGTAAGACCGAGGTGTCAGGTTAGAATCCTGACCCTGACAGATTGGCGGTCCCTGGGGGTGCGGCGCCGTATGGACCCGCGAATTGGTCCGGAGTTGTGCTAAAGGTGATCCGAGCTGCCGTCATGAAGTATGCTTGGATGAGTGTTATGAATACCCCTCCAGCTGGATAGGAATTGATTCGAATCGTCGTCTCTCCCGGATAGTGAGAACTTGACTTGGGCAGCGGCAACGTAGAGTTCACTAAATAAACTTAATGGTTATGATGAGAATGATGATAGCTATGTGATAATCCGGATATGGTTATTATTGTGATGCTTAAATACTCAAGGGTATGCTTAGATTAGGTGCTAATCTAGTGGATAGTTGTTAAGTAATTAACTTGCTGCTGAAATATGTTAAATGAGTTACTTACTACAAAAGCTTTTGTTCAAAAAGGTGAGTTAAACCATTCCACAAAGATCAGCCTTGCATACTCCTTGGTGTCACTTTATTTTTGGTTTATGACGGGTAAGTCTAGCTGAGTACATTCTTGTACTCAGGGTTTCATTTACCCCTGTTGCAGATGATGTCATTTACCACGGCTACTGTGCTAACTGTCATCATCCGGCTGCGGACGATGAATAGATCATGGGCGTGATCACTTCTCTACCTTCAGTTGTGCTTTTGTGGGGTTTGACTATGGAACTAGCATGTAATATAAACTGAGTTGGTGTTGTTTCAAAACTACTTTGTTTCCGCTACTGCTTTGTTTGTAATAACCACTTTTAAACTCTGATGTGATGTAAGACTATGTTCTGTGATGAATGGTTGTAATCTGTGATGGTGATGCTTGATCATGTACGATCTTGGAAGTTGGTTGAATCGAGGTCTTTGAGATTTCGTCGGACTACCGGATTGATATGGGTTCAAGTCCATTGGCTTGACTGCCTCTGTGGTCGCTAATTCACTTGAATTCTTATAAATTGCATGGTTCTGTTACACGATACATGTTATCTATGCCGATCATGAGTGGCAGGATCGGTAAGTGGATTTTGGCACTGTCAGAATTCGATCTGAGTTACAAATCGGCTAAAGCGGTTAAAGGACAGATTATGGCCAATTTTGTGACTCAACATTGTGGTGCAGTGGGGACTTTGGAGATTGTACCTTGGACGCTCTTCTTTGACGGATCCACGTGTGACCGCGGGGCAGGAATCAGCATAGTATTAATTTCCCCTCGGGGAAGGAAATATGAATTCTCCTTGCCGATTGTTGCCACATCAAAAAATAATCAGGCTGAGTATCAAGCTTTGATAAAGGGGTTGGAATTGTTAAGAGAAGTTCATGCTGATGCTGTTGAAATCTTCGGGGATTCTATGCTGGTTATAAATCAATTGGTTGGAAGCTATGAATGCCGAAGCGAGGTCTTGATAACTTATCATGAAAGGAGTATGCAACTGTTAAGGGAATTCAAAGACTTCCGGTTAGAGCATGTTCCTCGATTGCATAATGAAGAGGCCAACCTGTTCGCTCAGCATGCCTCGGCATATCAGCCTATGATTAATGCAATATCGGCAATCGGTGCCGATGATTGGAGAAAAGAGATCATTGATTATTAAAAGGATCCATCCAAGAAAGTTGAGAGGCGTGTTCGGTTTCAAGCTACTAAGTATGTGCTCCTCGAAAATGAATTATATTATCGAACTATTGATGGGATTCTTCTCAAGTGTTTAGGTGGTGATGAGGCTAGAAATTTGATGGGAGAAATCCATGAAGGAGTATGTGGAGCACATCAGTCGGCTTTTAAGATGAAGTGGATGATTAGAAGAAATGGGTATTATTGGCCGACTATACTTGAAGATTGCTTTAAGTATTTCAAAGGGTGTCAAGGATGTCAGAAATTTGGCAATGTTCAAAGAGCGCCCGCATCGGCCATGAATCCTATCATCAAGCCTTGGCCGTTCCGAGGATGGGCTACCGATTTGATCGGCCAGGTTTATCCGCCATCCAGCAAAAGACATAAGTTTATTTTGGTTGCCACCGATTATTTCACTAAATGGATTGAAGCTATTCCTTTAAATAAAGTTACATCGGCCAATATGATTGATTTTGTGAAAGAGCATATTATTTACCGATTTGGAATTCCTCAAACAATTACTACCGATCAAGGTACCATGTTCACGTCTGGGGAGTTTGATGAATTTGCAATCGGTATGGAAATTAAAGTATTAAACTCTTCTCCTTATTATGCTCTAGCTAATGGGCAGGCCGAGGCGTCTAACAAAGGGATTATCAAGCTTATTAAACGGAACATTGAAGAAAACCCTAGGAGGTGGCACACATTGTTAAATGAGGCTTTATGGTCATACCGGATGGCTTGTCATGGATCGACTAAGGTTTCACCTTATCAGTTGGTATATGGGCATGATGTAGTGTTACCTTGGGAAATTAAGACTGGGTCTAGGCGACTATCTTTTCAAGATCAATTGGCTGCCGATGATTATGCTACTTTGATGATAGATGAGTTGGATGATCTAACAGGACATCGGCTAGGAGCTTTAATGTGTATAGAAGAGAATAAGAAGAGAGTTGCCAGATGGTATGATAAGAAGGTAAAAGCTAAGGAGTTTGCCAATGGAGACTTAGTATGGAAACTAATCTTACCGATCGAGACTAAAAGTTCAAAATTTGGGAAGTGGTGTCCCAATTGAGAGGGTCCGTATTGGATAAGTCGATCAGCTCCTGGTAACGCTTATATTTTAGAAACTCTTGAAGGAGTAGAATTTCCCAGAGCATTAAATGCCAAATATCTAAAGAAGTACTACCCAAGCATATGGGTCGATGCATAAGAGTTTAAGTGCCGATAACATTCCTATCGTCTGGATTAAACTGTATCTGGAGCTAGACTTAATGTTTAAAAGTGCCGATAACAGTCCTATCAGCTAGACCAAAACATTAGGAGTGTTCAAAAGGAAAGAGCAGGGTGTGTCGCCGATGAAGAGTTCATCTGTTCAGCAGCGCCTGGATTGTCGATATGGCGCACAGACGGATCTGGTTGGCTTCTTCTATCTCCTTAACGTCGTCATCGGCAGAGCCCTTCACCGGCTTCAGCTTCTTCTTCATCTGCAGCGCTTTGCGGCCATGGACATTTCGCTCTTGTTCAAGGAGTTTGATTGCCTCAGGCAGCTGGTTCTCCTCTTGTTGAGCTTGGGACAAGGCTTCTTCTACTTGCTTGAGTTCTGCCAGCAGGGCTTCTCTTATTTCCGACAGATCAGAAATCTTGTGCTTTAGTGCATCTCCTGAGGACTTTAAGATGCCGATGCTCTTGTGCTTCTCCTCGGCAAGGAGCTTCACTTTCATCATCTCCTTAGAAAGCTGAGCCTGGGCAGCTCTGTCGGCGAGACGCTGAGTAGCCTTTTGATATTGCAGCTGACGGCTCTCTAGATGTGCAGCTTGAAAAAGGGTTTCTTCAGCATCGGCAGGAATTTAGCCTCTGAGGGTCTTGAATAAAGCCTTGGTTGGATCAGAGTCATCAACCAGTTGGGCTGTGTCTTGATGAAGGAGGGCCGATAACTCTTCTAATTTCGCCCTGATTTCTGCCGATGTGATTCCAACTACTCGAGAGGAACTTGCCTCCTCACCTTCATCTTCAGAAATGTCGATGGCAAAGGAGAACAAACTGTTAGGAGAGTCCTGTTCCTGAAAAGAAATGAAATGAGTCATTCCACGGTCAAGAATTGACGAATAATACAGATAGAGGTTGGGTAACTTACTTGTTTTAGGGCAATCTCTCGCCTCTGACTAGAAGATGCCGATGGAACCACGGGCTGATCGGCTGGAGTTGCCGATGGGACTATGTCAGCTGGAAGAATAACAGAAATAATTATAAGATAGAGAAAGTAGGTTCATCGGCAATGATTTCATAAAAGGTGTATTACCTTGAGGGGGAGCAGTACTTGTTTGGATGGAGGAAACTACCGATGCTATAATTGAACCTGCTGGATCGGTAGTTTGCTCATGTACGTCAGCCGATGTGTCTTCCGGCTGAGGTACTTCTGGCTGGGGTTCTTCTGGTTGGAGCTCTTCCACTAGGGGTGCTTCTTGTGGCTGAGAAGGAGGTGGTACCTGCTGTATCTGGGTTTCTGGAGAAGAGGGAGAAGATTCTACCGGAATTGGAGATACTGGGGGAGGAGAAGGCGTTGCTACTCTTTGGCGCTTTGCTTGTGCTCTGGTACTCTTGGCACCTTTTCTTTTCGGCTGACTGGACTGGGGGGCATCGGCACTTGTGCTTCTGGTCCTTGCCGATGCACCGGTGTGCTGGTACAACAAGGAGAATTTGTGAGTATAAATGTAACAGATGCAAGAGTGGAATCGGTATGGATGAAATAGTTTGAACGGTTACCTTGAAAGCCTATGCTAAGGTGGAGGCCGCTACCGATGGAGATGTCTTTGTCCGCTTGGTGGTGACTTTCTTGAGGCGCACACCTCGATGCATTATGGCAGCCAGGGTGGCAGCATTGTTGCCGATTGATTAGATCGGACCCGATGGGAAAAGTTCAATCGGCTTGCCACTCCTGCTGACTGATGGGGGAATGTTATCAACCTGCAATATAACACAGAAAGTGAGTTACCAATAGAAATAAAAGTGAAAGGATTGAGACATCGGTTTGGAAGTACTTACAGTGTTATCGGGAACTTTGTACTGAGGGTCGATCATGTCGCGGTACGTAAGAGCCGATTTGCAGAATAAATGTTCCTTCCATTCTTCCCACCATTATTTGTACGACTGAGTAATAAAGAGGGTCGGGATCCACTCTGACAAATCTGCATCTGTATCGGCACTCGGTGGCAGTTGTGCTACTCGGGTCCACTCGAGAAGGCTAGTGATGGTTTCCTTGGGTTTTTATCACATCGGCATAACAGAGTGCGATCGGCAGCTAACCGAAAGCTAGTTGGCGGGCTAGTGCTGATGGATTGTAAAACTCATAGGTTTGGTTGGAGGCTTTCCCACTGCCAAAGAAGTTTACTGGTATGGCTCTAGGAGTGATCAGTGCCATCATCACATCGTGATCCTTGTTGAGAGCATCATTGAATGGATGGAAGACCAAAGGAAACATGGTGTGTGGATCTTCATAAGGCATCCACGCTCGCTGTTCTCTGGTCAGGCCTTCGTATAGGGTCTGGAAGAATCGGCTGACCTGGTCTGCGTTGCCACCTGTACCAGGTAGAACTATGACAGCTTCGCCAAAGTTCAGAGGAGGACGACTTGCTGATTCTACTTCATCCAATTCATGATCTTCGGCTATGTCCCTAGGGAAGCGTTGTGCGAAGAGGTTGAACTCAAGACGCTTGTGCATATGGAGACTGAGCCACGTATTGATAAACCACCAGGGGCCCCCTAAGTTGCCAATGGATTGACCAAGTAGGAGTTTTCTGGCTACTTGATGGAGGAGGTGGTAAACTGAGCCAAGCAGGTATCGGCCGAGGGGAAATCGGCCACCATTAGCTATTCTCTCTGCTGCCGATAGGTAAACAGAGGTTGGTCCTACCGATCGACCGCAGAACACAAATTTGTCCAACCACATGTTCAGGAAGGTGGTTTGTTCCTTTATGTTGACAGGCCCCATTCTACGGTTCTTCTGAATATACCCAGACCAGTCGCTGATAGAGCGGGTTTCCACCTTGGCACTAGGTGTGGTGTCAAATATCTGACTGCTATCGGCAGTAGATACATCTAAGCTGGTGAGCATAAGCACATCGGCAAGAGTGGGAGAAGCAGGGCCGTGGCCGAAGATGAAGGCATTGAGTGTGTCTGACCAGAAATATGATGCAGCTATTAGCAGTGACTCATTCCTATGCATATCGGCAATGGACAACCTGATGCATTGGTCTAGTTTTCGCTCACCCCACTGAACCTCATTTGAGTGGCTGACTCTCAAGAACCAATCCTTCCATCCCACGGTAGGACTGGGCTAGGAACGGAAGGTATCCTTCCACAGATCTAGACAAAAATTCTTGGCTCTAAAAGGGATTCTATTTGTTTCTGCATTGATCAGATCGGTGGGATCTGGGTTCCCTAGCGAACCGAGACATTGGAGGTGTGGCTGATCAGTAGGGATAACAATTTTATTCGACAGATCCTAATGGTTTTTGGGGTAAAAAGAGGAACAAAAGAAAAAGAAGAAGAAGAAGAATGTTCAGCAAAATAAATTGCGGATGAAAAAGGATATGGTAAAAGTACAAAAGGTAGGGTGATGAACTGACCTCGGGGACAGCAAAGTTGATGACCATCTCCTCGCGAAGAAGATGATTGAAGACTTTGAGGCTGGTGAAGAAGGGTCTTCGTTGGAGTTCTTGGAGCTCTCGAACAGCGCCGCCGCCAGAAAAGTGGAGTTGGGGCTGTAGAATGATGCGATGGAGAAGGAGTACCCGAGAAGGAACTATTTATAGGACAAAATGGGCAAGGGCAAATCTGACATATCTCTTCGTCGTATCCATGAAATCCGAGAGTACTCAGGTGGATATGTAACTGTTCGCACGATAATCAAGGGATTGCGCAGGTGATTTGACAGGAAGCGGTCATAATCTAGAGATATTTCACTGTGTGGGATTTCCTGGTCGGTCCATCGGCAGTGCCTCGTAACAGTAATATTGTCGATGGGCGAATAAGGTGGAGATGTCCATTTGGGAGGTTAAGATACTTCACTGTGCGGGATGTCCTGGTCAGTCCATCGGCAGTTCATTGTAACGGTAATATTGCCGATGGGCGTTAAAAGTGGAGATGTCCGTTTGAGAGGTTCAGGAATTCGAGGAATCTGTGGAAGAATCGGACCAAGGTTGTTCAGATTTAGGCTGTCGGTTACCAAATTGGGAGAATCAATTGCGGAAAGGCATCATTACTGCAGAGAATTTTGGAGCATTAATGATTTCATACTCCGAAATTGGGGGGCATGTGTTGACACCGTTTTTAGACACGTACCCAGGATCGGTGGAGTGTGGATCGGTAAGATAGGGCGACAGTAACTGGTCTACAAGAGAGTTGCCGATGAGGGTCGTTGCCGATGAAGGGACAGCTGAATGTGGCTAAGTCTATGGGTGGTGATGTGTTTGCCGATGATTCGGAAGTGGAACCTGAAGATTACCGATTGGCCTATGGTGGTGTCCTAGTTTGTCACGGGAGGATAGTTTTATGTTTTCCTTAGTTATTTAAATCGTTTTGTATACGAATTCTGTTTAATTTGGAATTCGAGTTCTAGTCATGTCTAATTGTAGCTCTTTGAGCAGGGTATATGTTGATACCATTTTTGGACACGTATCCAGGATCGGTAGGATGTGGATCGGCAAGATAGGGTAATAGTCATTGATCTATAGGAAAGTTGCCGATGAAGGTGGTTGCCGATGAGGAGACAGTTGAATGTGACTAAGTCCATAGGTGATGATGTGTTTATACCGATGGCAGGTATTGATTGATGCCGATGGGGAGTCTGCCGATGACATGGGAGGAAGACTCGAAGATGGCCGGTTGATCCGTGGTGGTGTCCCAGTTTATCACGGAAGGATGGTTTTATGTTTTCCTTAGTTATTTAAATCGTTTTGTACACAGAGTCTGTTTAGATTTAGAATTCGAGTTCTAGTCGTGTCTGGTTGTAGCTCTTTGAGTAGGGTATAAATGTAGACCCTAGGGCATTGTAATACGGGACATCTATCAATCTATCAAACACAAGTTTTTACTCATATTCCAGCATCTACTTTTCGACGACTTCATCATATTTTCTCTTTTATTACGAGTTCATAGGAGTTCGTCGACTTAAGCTCGGCATATTCTCAAGTTCCGCGTGAATACCTCTTGGCCGTGGTATCCGGGCGCATCACTGTTGTCGGGACCAAAGTATTCGAGTTATCACCTTTGCCGATAGTAAGGTCAAATCGGCTGGCACGCCTTAACGTTTAAATCGGGTATTAGCCCTTTGTGTTTGCAGATCAGCTTTTGCATCAACACATCTTTTGGCACGCCTGGTGGGACCAGATTCAAGATCAAGATCAACATGTCGACTACTGAGTTTGATCAGGAGAACGTCATCCCCGTGACGGAAGCCAATCTCAAGGATGAGCAGAAGCAAGCTATTGCTAAAGCCATGGAGGATTACAAGCAGCAATGCCTGAGGTCCTTCAGCATGAATAGGAGCGGCGAAGTGATTCAGAAGGATGCGCTGCCGATGCCTCGGCAGGTTACTTTCGAAGCCAATCCTGGTAAACTTCAAGAGATGGTCGATAGTGCTATCAACCGTGCCTTGATCAACCAAGCTGGTGTGTTGTCCAATACGATTTTCAATGTCGTGGCTAGAACTTTCAAGGAAGGACAATTGCCACCAGATTATGTGGGCCCCTCTCATCATCAGCCAGGATCACCGGTGGTCACAGCTCCATCGGCTGCTACAGCCGCTGCGGGTACACAGACTACCGTTCCTCCAAGCACGTTGGGAGTCACTAATGCACAATCTACGTCGATGACAACTAATCCACCGACTTCAAATGAGCAGATTAAGCTCACTATAGATCTATTGGCATCAGCAATGTCAGGACCAGTCCCTCCTCCTAACTGGTGGGGTTTTGGTATGCCCCCAGAATACTTGAAGACACCTGGCACATCTCAGGCAACTGATATGAGAGGCAAGGCTCCTATGGCATCGGCACCCCCAAATATGTCGATGAATCAGAGTCCCCAGTATACTACAACCACCACTGCAAGACCTTGCACTGGGAATTCTCAAGCTCCAACGTTCCAGATGCCTAACGTATCGGCAGACTCAATGCTGATGCAACAGAGGCTTATGACTCAGCCAGGGTATGTCAATTCAATGATGATACCCAATTATCAGTCATCGGCAGGGCCTATGCTGATGAATGCTAATAGTGGATGGCTTGGACAGCAAGTTTTTCCACAATTGCCCCAACAGAATCATCAGGCTACAGGATTTCAGCAAGGCCAGATCTACCCTGGGTTCTAGAATCAGGGATTGCCCAACCAGCCAATGAATCTTGGGCAGTAGATCGGCGGGCAATAGTTTGGCGGTCAGCAGATGGGTGGCCAAATGATTAACCCAATGTTCCATGTGGATCGGGTACCGAATAGACACGTGGAAGCTTACCAGCAGATGCCGGATATGCAACCGCCTCATCAGCAAGACGCTGATGCCTATTGGGCCGACAAGATTGCTGAAGTAATGAGAGATCAATTTGGGATAAAACCCAAAGTCAACACTTACTCTTATCGGACACCGTATCCTCCCGCATATGATCTAATCCCGCTTCCAAATTGGTACAAAGTGCCAGATTTTACTAAGTTTTCTAGACAGGATGACACGTCAACCATGGAGCACGTCAACAGGTTTATCATCCAATGCGGGGAAGCTGCTAATAGGGACAAACTAAGGGTTCGCTTATTCTCGTCCTCATTGTCTAGATCGGCTTTCACTTGGTTTATATCATTACCTCCCAACTCAGTGATTACTTGGGCCGATTTGGAAAAACAATTCCACAAATATTTCTTTTCTGGGTTCCATGAGAAGAAGATCACCGATTTGGTTAAATTAAAACAACGCAATGACGAATCAGTTGAAAGTTTTGTGCAGAGGATACGAGAAGTCAAGAACAAATGCTATAGCCTGGTTCCGGATGATCGGCAGTTAGCCGATTTGGCTTTCCAGGGTTTGTTGCCACATATCAGGGATAAGTATGCATCTCAAGAGTTTGAAAGCTTATGTCATTTGGTGCAGAGAATTTCTGATCAAGATATCAAGCCTTTTGAGCCCAAGAGAGCATGGAAAAAAAGGTATCGTTCGTTGATGAAGCAACAAGCTCGGATTATGATGAGGAACCAGTCATCGGCTTGGCAGAATGGGTGAAAAATAAGAAGCCGATGTCTTGTCCTTTCGGGTACAAGGAGCCAGAAAAGTTCGCGTTTGACATCACTAAAGCCGACAGGATATTTGACTTTCTACTTCAGGAAGGTCAGATCAAATTATCACCTAATCATGCGATCCCATCGGCTGAGGAATTGAAAAGGATGAAATATTGCAAATGGCACAATGCAACATCTCACAGCACCAATGAGTGCAAGGTTTTTAGACAGCAGCTGCAATCGGCTATAGAGTCTGGAAGGATCAAGTTTGACAGCTCCAAAACTCAGAAGCCGATGAAGATTGATCAACATCCTGTCGCAACAAACATGCTGGATGCTAAGGGAAAGGCCAAAGTCTTAACGTCGGAAGCAGCTGAAAGAAGTGCATCGGTAGATCCCCAACATCAGGTCACTACTGCCGATGCAACAGGAAAAGGCTTAATCTAGGAGGGGACGAACTCAAGAAGGCCTCCCCGATCTGCTATCGTGATAACTCACAGAAGGCCTCGGGAAACTTGGCAGCAACGTGAGGATCGGTATCGGTGCCAGCAAGAAGATTATCGTCGGGAAGAAGAAAGACGCTGACAAGAGTGGAATCGGCATAGGGATCACTGGAATTGTCCGTTCTTCATCCATTGTTGGGAGGAGAATATCAAGCTGCCTACTATCAGAGATTGTCCTGAGTGCAATGGTTATGATCGGTATGACAGATCCGATAGGCGCTATCGCGAGGATAATCGGCGATTTAGCCGATTAGGGGGAGAGCATCCGTTCATGATCGGCTGGGAGGCAGGCTCAGTGTGCACGACAGGCTCGGCGATCGTGTTGGGTATTTTCCCAGTAACCAGGAGGAACTTGAAGAGATGGCTAATGCATGGGTTCCCGATGAGTTCATCTTCTGCAGGGATGCCAATACTTATCGGATGGAGTCAAGAGAATATCATCGCCCATTGGTAAGGCAGCAGCAACTCTCTCCATGGTGTCCAGAAGGGTTGACCAGGACACAAAAGATAAGGGTGCAGCGTGAAAGGCGAGAAGAGTTAAGCAAGGGTGAGAACTCTGGCCAGTTTGGGGATCATCAACAAGCAGATCCTAAGGGGAAAGGGCCATCGGCAGATGTCAATATGGTATTTATGTTGCCGATGGAATTCCTTGCGCCGTCCAGCGATGACGAATTGGAGTTTTCCGATCAAATAGCTCAGTTGGCTCTAGATCCGATGACAGCTATCTTTGAAAAGCCTACCGATGATGAAAGGCAACATCTTAAGGCTCTGTTTGTCAAAGGAAGGGTTGATGGTCAGCCAATGACCAAAATTCTAGTTGATGGTGGAGCGACTATCAATATTATGCCGTACGCAGTGTATCGGAAGCTTGGAAAAGGAGATCAGGACTTGAACAAGACCGATATGATGCTAAAGGACTTTGAAGGCAACGTGTCTCCAGTTAAGGGAGCGACATGCATTGAGTTGACCATCAGCAGCAAAACCTTGCCGATAACCTTCTTCGTGATCAGTGGAAAGGGGGCTTATAACTTGTTACTGGGAAGAGATTGGATCCATGCCAATTGTTGCATCCCGTCTACAATGCACCGGTGCTTGGTTCAGTGGGTAGGTGACAAGATTGAGATTGTCCCGGGAGATTCTTCCTATGTTATTGCATCGGCAGAGGCAGACACCTACGAAAGGACTAGGTGTATTTCAGGAGAAGTTTGGGAAAAGGACTTTCTCAAAGTTGCTGATTATGAGATTCCACCGATCCAAGCAGTCGGTTCTGACGAAGGTTTTTAATGGATAGGTTCGCCGATGATGGAAAGTTAGGCCAGGGATTCACATCGGCCGATGATTTGGTAGAAGTAGATATAGGTAATGGTGATAAGCCTAGGCCTACTTTTATTAGTGCTAAGTTGAATTCTGAGTGTAAGCAACAGTTAACTGATTTGTTAAAGGAATACAAAGATTGCTTTGCGTGGGATTATTCTGAGATGCCTGGTTTGGACCGATCAATTGTTGAGCATCGGTTGCCTATTAAGTTTGGATTTCAGCCACATCAACAGCCAGCTCGCCGATGTAATCCTAATATTCCTCCTGATATTAAAGCCAAAATAACCAAACTTATTGAAGCTAAGTTTATTCGGCAGTGTCGGTATGCTGAATGGATTTCCAATGTAGTTCCAGTCTACAAGAAAAATGGGAAGCTTCGGGTCTGCATTGATTTCAGGAATCTTAATAAAGCTACACCGATGGATGGTTACCCAATGCCAGTTGCCGATCTGCTAGTTGATGCTGCGGCTAGGCATCGGATCATCAGCTTTATGGATAGCAATGCAGGATACAATCAAATATTCATGGCTGAAGAAGATATTCCAAAGACTGCATTTAGATGTTCTGGTCATGTTGGGCTGTTTGAATGGATAATCATGACCTTTGGCTTGAAGAATGCTGGTGCTACTTATCAGAGAGCCATGAATTTTATATTTCATGAGTTCATCGGTAAGCTGGTGGAAATTTATATTGATGATGTGGTGGTTAAGTCTGGAGACTTCACAAAGCATCTTGCCGATTTGCGAAAGGTGTTGGAATGCAAAAGGAAGCATGGTTTGAAGATGAATCCCAATAAATGTGCATTTGGTGTATCGGCAGGACAATTCCTTGTGTCGAGGGTATCGGTAAGGGGTACCCTCAGCGATACGCATTATGAGATTGCCCGTACGAAGGTCGAGACCCTTAATTCGACGCTCTAATCTTACGTATGCGCCGCCATCGACGGTCGCAGCCTCGAAGACGGAAATAGCGTCGAGCGAATCGGTCAGGGCTCGAGCGACGACTGCCGTCGAAAACAGAAGCGGGCTCGAGCGAACCGAGAGGCGTCGGGCGCAAGGACACTGTCCGCCGCCCGACGCGCGCACGCGGGCCGGAGCATTAAATGCACCTGACGCTTCCCCACCTAACACACAGGTCACGGAAGGCGTGATAGGGAGCAAGCCTCTGTCCCATCGTTCTTTTTGCAGCCTTCCCACCGAACGACCCAGGGCGTGTCAGGACGCAGGAAACAAGGATGGAACGTCTAATCGGGACCCCCTCGAGACACCCAAGGTCAGCGCTCCAGATACCAGCATATTACACGGCGTCCGACCCTCGACCGAACAGGGTCCCTTCCTAGGGACAAGTTAGGCGTCGACTGACTACACCACAGCTACCCCGCCGGATCCGCCACCATACCGTACAAGCATGCGACCTCAGAACCAGCACAAGGTGGCTGGCAGGGCAGAACACAGGAGCACGCATAATCATCACCGGGCTATCAAGATGGGACGGCTCGAGGCCATGCCGTACGGAAGCCTCGAGTAGGTCAGCGCTCCATGCGGCTATCGATCCCTACTCTAACATCTACGCATGTACCCTGTGTCTCTCCTTGGAGCTATAAAAGGAGAGACTCAGGAATAGAAGAACGGGACATCACAACACAAGAACACACACACGTAGTAGAGCTACACACTTCATACCACGCTTGTATTCGCCCCTGTACAAGCACTTAGGTGCAAGATAATACAAACTCTCTCCCCCCGCTGGACGTAGGGCCTTCTCTTGCCCGAACCAGGATAAATCTCTGTGTCTTCTTGCATCACCATCCGGAAAGGGGAGCACGCATACAAATTTACTCGTTGGTGTGACCCCCCGGGGGAAAAACACCGACAGTTGGCGCGCCAAATAGGGGTCCTGCGTGTTTTTCACCGATTTCCCACCACTTTCCGGATGGATACTCTTGCCTCGCCGCTTCCGCGCTCCACGGTGATTTGGTTTGGGAGTCTCGAGTTCATGTCTACGGGCTCCGGCTACGACATGATCTTGCTCTCAGTCAAAGGACCAGGAGGAGTCCGCGTTACGCCAGCACGGTTGAAGGCTCCGAGACGCCCTCACCACCACGCCTCCCCGCCTAAGAAGAGGCGCGGGCAGCACCACCGCGGCCCCTCTGCTTCAGCACGACCAACAACTCGTGCAAGGCAGGATGTGGGCCACAAGTCGGCAACACCGTGTGACCGAGCAACAAGCACGACGACTCAGCACCGCGCGACGACGGGGGGAGACGCGTCTCGCGCGCCCTCCCCCACCGCAGCTAGGCTACTTCCACACGGGTTGTTCTCTCCAAGGGCGGCACTGCCGTTCGGGTTGGACAACGCCGCGGCGTCGCTCGCCAAGGCGATATGCCCAAACGCCCAGACGTACGTAGAAAGACCAATGGTCCTCCCACGTAGCTCTGAAGCGCGGCGGCCGGCGTCCGAGCTGCCGGACCTTTCCCGAGTACGAGGCCTCCGCCGTCTAGGCCCCGGACGATACTCGATCACCTCCCTCAGGCAACGATTGCTGGAGGAAGGACGTGGGTGTTTCCACGCCGCCGAACCGGACTCCGACTCCGAGACAGACAGCTATGACCCTACGAGGGAATGCTATCACATCGACGGGGCGGCAGAAACCACCGACGAGACACGGGATGCTGCTGCGGGTGGTCGAGCCCCCGCGGCGCAAGAAGACCCCAAGACGCCTGGGAACGACGGACGGCTCGACCCTCTTCCTCAGGAAGATAGAACTGCGCAGCTCGCGCAGCTGCGGGAGCTCAAGATGAAGCTCGACGAAGATCGCGAGCGCCTTGTCCTGCTCGAGCAAATCCTCGAACAAGACCTGCCCTACCCGCCGGGCGGAAGTGTCCGCAGACGCGCTCGAGAGGTACATCGACAGATCGTCGGTGACGCAGAGGCGGAGCAACCTGTCAGCCGTTTCCCTCGAGCAGGCCAGAATGTAGTGGCAGCGACGATGCTGCTACGTAACATGCCAGAACCATCAAATTCCCAGGCCCGACGCATTCGAGATGAAGTTCAGACATTGCTCCAGGTGGCAGCAGTTCAACAAGCCGAAAGTTCGGCATCTCGACGACGAGGAGCTACCACAGAGAAGCGCGACGAACAGCCTCTAATCGAAGAGGAGGTGTCTGTCCAGCAACAACCTCCCCCTCGAGGTAGAAAGACCGCTCTCATCCCCCCTGCCGACAATCAACGTCGACACGACGCGCGGCACGACATCAAAGAAAATAGACGCCGCCGGCACGGAGACGCGGAAGAACGTGGTTATAGCGCGCATCGCGGTGGGAGGTACGACAGCGACGAGGACCGGGTGGCCCCCGAGCCACCGGGCCCGTGGGTGTTCAGCAGGGCGATTCGCAGCACGCCCCTGCCTAGTCCATTTCGACCCCCAACCAGCATCGCGAAGTACAATGGAGAAACCAAGCCAGAGCTATGGCTGGCCGATTTCAGGCTGGCTTGTCAACTAGGTGGCGCTCGAGGGGATGATCGAGCCATCATCAGACAGCTACCCCTTTTCCTCTCCGACACCGCCCGTCGATGGCTCGAGGAACTCCCTGCCAATCAGATTGACAACTGGGTTGATCTGGTCAGAGTCTTCGAGGGTAACTTCAAAGGGACCTACATACGGCCAGGGAACTCGTGGGACCTCAGCAAATGCAAGCAGAAGTCAGGAGAGACTCTTCGGGAGTACGCTCGACGCTTCTCGAAGCAGCGCACTGAGTTGCCACACATCCCCGACCACGACGTCATCTTGGCGTTTGTCTCGGGCACCACCAGTCGAGACTTGGTGCGGGAATTAGGCCGCAATCGACCTCAGACCGTCGACGAGCTGATGGACGTAGTAGCTAACTACGCGGCAGGGGAGGAGGCAGTCGGCGCCTTCTTCAGCTCAGAAGGAAGAAAAGGCAAGTAGCCCGTCAATGAAGATGGGACTTCCAGTCGAGGCCTCAAGAAAAATAAAAAGAAGCAGAAAGTGCGGCAGTTCCACTAGGAAGATTCAGGTGACGACCTCGTCGCCGCCATGGATCGAAAGAAGCCGCGAGGCCCTCCGGAGGGAGGCATCTTCGACAAGATGTTGGAGGAGCCGTGCCCTTACCATAAGGGAGGCGCCAACCACAAACTCAAGGACTGTCGTATGCTGAGAAAGCATTTCGACGGTCAGGGGTTCAAAAAAGATACGCGTGATGACTCCAAGAAGGAGAAGGCTGGCGGCAAGGAGGACAACAAAGATGACGACGGCTTCCCCGCCGTCCACGACTGCTACATGATCTATGGCAGGCCTTCGACTCAGTTGACCGCGAGGCAGCGCAAAAGGGAGCGTCGCGAAGTCTTTACAGCAAGAATGGCGGTGCCCCAGTACCTTAGCTGGTCGAGCACTCCCATCACTTTCGACCGAGAAGACCACCCTGACAAGGTAGTCGCCCTAGGCGTCTACCCGCTCGTCGTCGACCCCATCATCGTCAACACCCGACTCTCGAAAGTGCTGATGGATGGTGGCAGCAGCCTCAACATCATCTACCTCGAGACCCTCGATCTCCTCGGCATCGATAGAGGACGCCTCCAGCCGAGCGCCGGCGGTTTCCATGGCATCGTACCAGGGAAAAAGGCACTGCCAGTAGGTCGAATCGACCTACCGGTCTGCTTCGGCACGGCGGCCAACTTCAGGAAGGAGACCCTCACCTTTGAGGTGGTTGGGTTCCGAGGCACGTACCACGCCATCATCGGACGCCCGGGCTACGCCAAGTTCATGGCTATACCCAACTACACATACTTGAAGCTGAAGATGCCTGGTCCCAAAGGCGTCATCACTGTCAGTTCCTCCTTCGAGCACGCGTACGAGTGCGACGTCGAGTGCGTCGAGTACGGGGAGGCGGTCGAGAGCTCCACCGAGCTCGTTGCAAAGCTCGAGGCCATGGCCGCTGAGGCTCCAGAGCCTAAACATCATGCGGGCAGCTTCGAGGCGGCGGAAGGAACTAAGAAGATCCCGCTCGACCCCAACAACTCCGACGGCAAGGTGCTGACGATCAGCACCGACCTCGACCCCAAATAGGAAGCCGTGCTCGTCGACTTTCTCCGTGCAAATGCTGATATGTTTGCATGGAGTCCCTCGGATATGCCGGGCATACCGAGGGAAGTCGCCGAGCACTCCTTGGAGATTCGAGCCGGTTCCAAGCCAGTGAAGCAGCGGTTGCGCCGATTCGACGAGGAAAAGCGCAAGATCATTGGCGAGGAAGTCCACAAGCTTTTGACGGCCGGATTCATCAAGGAGGTTCATCATCCTGACTGGTTAGCGAACCCTGTATTAGTTAAGAAAAAGAATGGGAAAATGAGGATGTGTGTCGATTATACTAGTTTGAATAAAGCATGTCCAAAAGTTCCCTTTCCATTGCCACGCATTGATCAGATTGTCGATTCTACCGCGGGATGTGAAACCCTTTCTTTCCTTGATGCTTATTCTGGTTACCACCAAATAAAAATGAAAGAGTCCGACCAGCTCGCGACCTCTTTCATCACACCTTTCGGGATGTATTGCTACGTGACCATGCCATTTGGGCTTCGAAACGCGGGAGCCACGTATCAACGATGCATGCTCCACGTATTTGGCGAACATATAGGCTCAACGGTCGAGGCCTACGTCGACGACATTGTCGTCAAGTCAAAGCGACAAGGAGACCTGATCCAGGACCTCGAGGTTGCCTTCAGCTGCTTACGCACCAGCCGCATCAAGCTCAATCCCGAGAAATGCGTTTTCGGCGTGCCTCGAGGCATGCTCCTAGGATATATTGTTTCGCAGCGCGGTATCGAGGCCAACCCCGAGAAAGTCTCGGCCATCACGAAAATGGGGCCAATCCGAGACATCAAGGGTGTGCAGAGAGTCACGGGGTGCCTGGCGGCTCTGAGCCGTTTCATCTCGAGACTAGGAGAAAAGGCATTACCATTATATCGACTCCTAAAGAAGGTCGAGCGCTTTTCTTGGACCCCCGAGGCCGAGGAAGCACTCGAAAAACTGAAAAAGACGCTGACCTCGGCACCGGTCCTGGTTCCACCTCAACCTGCGGAGCCACTGCTCCTCTACGTCGCGTCGACGACCCAGGTCGTCAGCGCGGCGGTGGTGGTCGAAAGACAAGAGGAGGGTCACGCGCTGCTAGTCCAAAGGCCAGTCTATTTCGTCAGCGAGGTGCTTTCGGAGACCAAGGCGCGTTACCCCCAAATCCAGAAGCTGATCTACGCCGTAATCCTTGCCCGCCGCAAATTGCAGCATTACTTCCTTGGTCATCCTATCACGGTGGTCTCTTCTTTCCCCTTGGGCGAGATAATCCAGAGCAAGGAGGCCACGGGAAGGATAGCTAAGTGGTCGGTCGAGCTCATGAGCGAGACTCTCACTTACGCGCCTCGAAAGGCCATCAAATCGCAAGCCCTGGTAGACTTCGTCGCGGAATGGACAGACTCCCAGCTTCCCCCGACTCAGGTCCAGGCGGAGCTGTGGACAATGTATTTCGACGGGTCACTCATGAAGACTGGGGCCGGGGCCGGCTTGCTGTTCATCTCACCCTTGGGCGTCCACATGAGGTATGTAATCAGGATTCATTTTGCCGCATCTAACAATGTCGCAGAATGTGAGGCCCTCGTCAACGGTCTTAAGATCGCTATCGAGTTAGGAGTCCGACGCCTCGACGTCCGAGGTGACTCCCAACTCGTCATCGACCAGGTAATGAAAACCTCGAGTTGCCATGACCCAAAAATGGAAGCATACTGCAAGGAGGTGCGTCGACTCGAAGACAGGTTCCACGGCCTCGAGCTTGTCCATGTCGCTCGACGCTACAACGAGGCAGCCGACGAACTCGCCAAGATTGCATCTACCAGAGGCACAGTGCCGCCTGATGCATTCTCAAAGGATCTTCACGAGCCATCCGTCGACCTAGGCACGGGGGCTGGCGTCGACACCACCATCGCCCAACCAACCAATGCTGTCGATGCGCTCTTGATGGAGGAAGAGGTGATGGAAATAGAACGACAACCGGGTCGACCATTCGATTGGCGCACACCGTTCCTCGACTGCCTTATCCGCGGTGAGTTGCCAGAAGACAAGACAGAAGCTCGTCGTATCGCTCGACGGGCCAAATCATATGTGATCTATGGCGAAGACAACGAGCTATATCGACGGAGCCCGACGGGGGTCTTACAACGTTGCATCACCGTAGAGGAAGGCCGAAAACTCCTCGATGACCTGCACTCGGGGGCTTGTGGCCACCACGCCGCCCCACGGACCCTTGTAGGAAACGCTTTTCGGCAAGGCTTTTACTGGCCAACGGCCGTGGCGGATGCCATCGAGCTCGTACGCTCGTGTCATGGGTGCCAATTCTACGCCAAACAGACGCATCTGCCCGCCCACGCTCTTCAGATGATCCCCATCACCTGGCCGTTTGCGGTATGGGGGCTCGATTTAGTAGGACCTCTACAAAAGGCGAAAGGAGGGTATACCCATTTGCTGGTGGCCATCGACAAGTTCTCCAAATGGATCGAGGCTCGACCCATCACCAACATCCGCTCCGAGCAGGCCGTCCTATTCTTCTCCGACATCATCCATCGGTTTGGGATCCCCAATGTCATCATCACCGACAACGGCACCCAGTTCACTGGTAGAAAGTTCTTGGATTTCTGCGATCAGCATCACATCCGTGTGAACTGGTCCGCAGTAGCCCACCCTCGAACTAACGGCCAGGTCGAGCGTGCCAACGGCATGATTTTGCAAGGACTCAAGCCAAGGATCTACAATCGATTGAAGAAATTCGGCAAGAAATGGGTCGAGGAGCTTTCCTCAGTCCTATGGAGCCTTAGGACAACGCCAAGCAGGGCCACAAAATACACCCCGTTCTTCATGGTCTACGGCTCTGAAGCTATCCTCCCCACAGACCTCAAGTATGGGTCACCACGACTCAAGGCTTACAACGAGCAATCGAACAAAGAGACTCAGGAAAACGCGGTCGACCAACTCGAGGAGGCTCGAGACATGGCCCTCCTCAACTCTGCTAGATATCAGCAGAGACTCCGACGCTACCACGACAAGCATGTGCGCAAGAGGGACCTCAACGTAGGCGACCTTGTCCTACGACGCCGGCAAAGCAACCAAGGACGCCACAAGCTGACCCCACCTTGGGAAGGCCCGTATGTGGTGGCCGAGGTCCTTAAGCCAGGAACGTACAAATTGGCGGACGAAAAGGGGGCAGTCTTCACCAACGCATGGAACATCGAACAGCTACGTCGATTCTACCCCTAGAAGTCCTAGATTTACGATCCTACTTTTTGAACGAAGACTTTGTAAATGAACGCATGAATAAATAAAGTCTTTCCCTCGAGCGGCTTCTTTCTGTACCAAAAATAGTTACGAGTTATAGTCTCGACGTCAAAAGGGGATGCCAACCATGACCCATCATAGTCCGCACCCCCTCGGGGGCTACCAGAGGAACGACCCCTCCCCAAGCGTCGAAAAAGCCAAGAAATCTTCTTTTCTTGCTTGGTAAACCTTACACGGTTCGAGTATCTAAGGCACCTCGAGCCCCTCAAAGGCCGAGGGATAATGAGCCGGAAAACTCCCACGCCCCTGGGCTACGGAAATCGAGTTTGTTTCTGACGAAAGGTCGAGCAAGGGATACAAACGTAGGAATAAAGAGAAACAAAGGAACCTCGAGCGGAAAGACAAATAAGCAGTTAACAATTACGAAAAGATACTATATCATGTAACAGCAAAATTAATAAAGTATCGTACAAGGGGCCTCAGGCGCCCTGAGCAGGCTCGCAGGCCTCAGTCAACGGCACAATCCTCACCGCCCTCGCCTCCGCCCGAGCTAGCCTCAGGAGGGAGCACCTCAGGCTCGAAGAGCTTGGCCAACCTTTCCCCAGGAGCCTCCGCGTCGTCGATCAAGGCATGGAGCCTCTCCTCGTTCTCCGCGTCGGTCTTGGAGATGTCGGTGACGAAGCCATGGGAAACCACCTCCATGTCGTAGGAGAAGCCCGAGCAGACAACCGCCATCTCCCGCTTCACCCCGATGTGGAGGGCATCCCGCACCCGATCTCGCAGCGTTGCGCCTATGTAGCACAATTGGTCGATCAGGGCGTCGCCTCGAGTGTCCTCCCTCGACTCATCCATAGGCTCGACCTCCCAAGAGGTCGAGAGATCGCTTATCGCCGTCCGCACTCGACGGTTCAAAGCAACCTCAGCCTCGAGCTGAGCCTTGGCGTTGCGAGCCTCGGCTTGGGCGGCCAGGAGTTCGTCCTTGAGCCCTATAAATACCAATACAAAGAAGCTTTAGGAAAAACTCAAGCACACCTCAAAAAGGAAATTCGACAAAGGAAACATACCTTTGATGCTCTCCTCTAGGGCCGTGTTCTCGCCGACCAATCTGGTGTTGGCACGCTCGATCTCTCTGTTGGAGCGCGCCAGCTCAGTATTGGCGACGCGGAGATCTTCGATCACCCTGCCAGCCTGAGCGACGGCTCCACTCTTCTCCAGCAATTCTCCCTTCAGACGCTCGACGTCGTCAGAGAGACTGCGGGATCGAGCTCGCTCCATCTCGAGGTCTTCGAGGGCCTTCTTCTTTGCGTCCTCGGCAGCACCCCTGGCGACCTCATTGTCCACGAACGCCACTTTCATCTTTTGGAAGGTATCGCGGAGGGAGTCCAGGTCGGTTTGGAGAAGGCCCTTCTCCTTGTCCAGGTCCGCGATGACGCTCTTGTGGGACAGGGCCTCCTCCCGGGCTCTGGACGCGGCCTCCTCGACCGTAAGAGCCCGCTCCCGTAGCTGCATCGCCTCCTCCTCCGCCTTCTTCGAGACCTCTCGGGCCTCGGCCAAAGCAGCCTCCCTCACCTTCTTCTCCTCCTCGAGTGCTATGAGATCTTTGTAAGCTTTAAGCAGCTTCTCCTGCGACTCGAGGAGTTGATCCTTGAGGAGGGGAAGCTGCTCCCATCCGCCCCTCGTGGCATGTATGAAGCTGGACTTGATGCGAGAGGTCTCTTTCATATCCTGCGAATCAGGGGTCAGAGGGATTAGAACACAGAAACCAGAAAGCACCACAAAGATTGGAGCTCGAGAAACACTTACAAAATAAGCTGGCCCAAGCCCGTTGTTGATGACGTCCGATAGGAGCCCCACCACGTGTTTCATCCAAAGGCGGAGCTCCTCGACATGCTCCCACTTCTCGACTTCCTTCTTGTCGTCGAGGAAGATATTGGGCTCGGACGGGTCGCTGGAAGCTCGGATACGAATCCGATCGGGACACCAGTTCTCCATCTCCCGATCAGCCCGCACCTTGACGCCGCGGAGAAAGTTCTCGACGGTCTCGAGGGAACCCCCGTGGCGCAAGAACAGGTCGGCGAGGCAAGGGAACCGCCCGTCGTCGTCCACCGTCTTCCACGTACCGTCCTTGCTCCCAGACGACCCGATCTCATCCTCCTCAGAGGGAAAGCGGTCCTCCCATGCTCGACGCTCCCGGAGGAACCCTGCGGCGATCCCGTCCATGCCGTAGATTGTCCTCTTGATCTCGGACTCGGGGTCGGTGGGGGTGCGCATCATGCAGGCGAGCGCCACCACTCCGTCCGCTCGCCCCGACTCTGCCCGGATCGCGGCAGGCGCCCCCGGGAGGAGCCACGCTGGGGTGGGAGGTCCGTACACCGGCAAATTTCCCTCTTGATCGCCGGGCTCTTGCGACGCCAGTGGCGCCGGTTCGGCCAAAACTTGAGGCGGGGGCTCGAGTGGCTCGTCCTCTTGGCCCCCCAGCTGCTGTTGCTGCCCCAGCTGCTGCTGCTGCTCCTCCTGCTAGTGCTGCGGCTGCTCCTCCGGCTGGGGTCGCTGCTGCTGTTGCTCCAGTGATGGCTGCGTCGCCTCGCGCTCCCGCTCCTCCTCCTCCACCATCTTCCTTTGCGCCTCGAGAGCTCGAAGGCCTGCAGGCCAGGGAGTCCGTCCCGCGACGTTGGGGGTCGATCCTTCTTCCTCCATAGGTCGAGCGCCCCCAGACGCTTCGTTGCCATCAGACGTATCGCTGATGGTGACGGGTTCCCCCTCGACCCCCAATCGAGAGGGCTCGGGGGCTCCCTCCGACGCTCGCGTCTGGGGGGCCGCATCATGAGTCGGCGGCGGCGGAGTAGGCGCGGGACGAGATAAAGCCCTCTCGACGCCGGCTGGAGGTTGGGTGCTGGATGAGCCTACAAAACAAAGGGTAAGGGTCAGACGTTATGATAACCAACGTAAGAATATCGCGACACCCAGGAATTAACTACGAACCTGGTTCCGTGGAGGCGGCACCCGTTCTGAGCCTCTTGGCCATTGACGGTTGGGCCTGCTCGAGGGTCCGTTTCAGCCTGAGAAAAAGTCGGCATGTGAGGAAAGGTGAAAGAATGGGGGGACAAAGACCGCAACATCAAAAGGGCTTACCCCACGGGGAGAACGGCTCGCCTTCCGCCACCCCGACCAGCGGGCCTCGAGCCACCCCGCGTCGGGGCTCTAGGCCCCTCGAGGGCAGGAACTGGCTTAGGTACGTCGGTCCCCGCCTGGCGGACGCCGGGACTCGCGCTCCTACGGCCGGCGTCTCCTTTCTCAGAGGCCGCGGCGCGACCGCGAGTTAGCGGCCCCGACGCCTGGGACCTAGCCGGACCGCTCTCCCTGGGCGCCGGGGGAGGGCGCGGTGCGTCTTGGCCCGCCTTGAGCGCGGAAGGAGCGTCCGCCCGGGGACGACGAGATCCGCTCGGACCCTCCTCTGGCGCCTCCGTCCGGGGGGCATCGACGTCACCTCGAGGCGGGCCCTCGAGAATCCGATCGAGGCGCGACGCCATCCCCTCGGAGTCGTCGCTACCCTCGTCGTCGTCATCATCATCGTTGGGGGATTCTTCCTCAGGCTCCCCCCTCTGCCTGGATTTGGCTCGACGCGCCTCTAATGCTTGGCGGTCGAGGTTCTTCTTCTTCTCCCGCTTCTTTGCGGAGTCCTTGGCAGACTTCAGCTTTTCGGCGGATTGGCGCCGTTTGTCGCGATCGACCTCGTCCTCCTTTACCGGAGGCCTCGAGGACCGGACATCAATCCGACCCTGCCAAAACTAAGGTAGACTTAGAAAAAAGAGAGGGGAGAAAGGAAACCCAGAATCGGGGATGCGCGTAAGAAGAAAGCGTACCAGATCGATCGAGCCTGCGTCAGGTCTCATGGGGAAGCCGTTGACATGCTCCGGCTGAAAATCACCGGCAATTGCGGCCCTGACTCGGGCCACGACTTCGTCGTCCGCCGGAGGCTCGTTGGACATCCGACATGCCTCGAGGTCCCGAGATGAGACGCCAGGGCCCATCTCGTCCATCCTCAACGGTCGTGACATCAGAGGGAGAACTCTCCGATGATGGACGGTCGAGAGGACGAGGGCGGCCGTCAAACCTTCCTGGCGAAGCTTCTTCAGGGCGTCGAGGAGAGGGTCGAGCCGAGACTGATGAGCTTGGACGACGCCGTACGTCCAGTCCGCTGGACGCTCCAAGATCAGACGGCCCGAGTAAGAAGGCAGGAGGTTGTCGTCGTTCCGCAGGTAGAACCATTGGGAGTCCCAGCCGGTGTGGTTGGTCGACAACCCTACCGGGATGTACTCCCGCGGCCGGTCCGTCTTCCCCGTCTTCTGCACCAGATTGAGGCAACCCGCCCGCACGGGCTTCCTTACGCCCGTGGTTCCGGTGGAGGCGTGAAACAGCTCGCCCCTGTAGAGGTGGAGCCACAGCTCCCAGTGCGGCATCATCCCCAGGAAGCCCTCACACACGGCGGCGAAGACCGCCGCTACGGTAATGGCGTTCGGAGAGAAGTGCTGGAGCTCCACCCCATAATGGAAGCAGAGGGCCCGCATGAAGCGGCTTGGAGGCGCGCCCAGACCGTGGCGGTGAAACTTGGCGAACGACACCACGTATCCCTCGGGCGGCTGAGGCGCCCTGTGGCTCGCCGGCGGCGCGATCCACTCTGGCGACGACAGCGAGGTGCGGCGGCGCAGCAGTCCCTCCTTCTCAAGCTCCAACAGCCGGCGCTCCGTCATCGACGACGGGCGCCAGTCGTCGGCGGCGACGAGTCTTACAGGCATCTCGGCTAAAGGGACAGTGGGTTCGCTACAGCTCAAGGGGGCGTGTGCGCGTGAGATGGCGAGAAAGCAAAGGCAGCAAAGGAACAAGAGCGAGAAGGCGGAAGGGAGAGGAACGGCGGTGACGCGACGACGTATTTATAGGCAGCTGTCCGCCAACGGACAGATCCGAGAAGTAAGGTAACTCCCCCCATCAATGCGCCGCCTGACAGTCCTCTCTCTCTCCTCACAGGCCGGACTC